>NC_051176.1:252394137-252489137 GCF_013339695.2 Rhipicephalus sanguineus
AAGCGCGAATATGCAGCTATTAATTAATTTATTTTTTGTTATTTTAAGCCCTACTGCATCTAATGCGTATGCATTGGTGTTGTGTTCCCCTCACATAAGTAAAAGCTGCTTAAGAACCAGGAATGTATTTACTATTCAGTGCACTTGAAATCCCAAGACCTAATGGACTAGAGATGCTTTATTTTATTTACAAGTACTTTCGCTTACTTATCTATAATATTGCGAAGTTTCTACAAAACACAATCGCAAAGACTGCCGCCCTGATGCCGTCTCTGTTTAAGTAGTGAAATAGGTACCATGACGCAAGCACGCTTTCAAAATTGGCTTCAAATCAAGAATGGTTCGTGTGCTGAGATATGGGGGAGATGGGAAGAAAAGCACATTTTCATCATTTTCAGTATGGCCCTCTTCCTGTGGCTACACTACTGGGTGCGCGACGCATAGAATAGGGTCTGTTTGTAAAATTTACATAACAGTTACCTAGTCACTGTCTCAAGGGAACATCACGACTTCTACATCAGAAAGTCCAAATCCGGAATTTTGTAACTTCTAGTATAGGGAGCTCGGCTTAAAGTGTGGATATATACAAAATTGACAGGGTCGGCCCACGGACGTCATTGCTTGCTCCCTCATACCCCCTTCTCTACTGCATGTTCAACGTGAATCTTTTCACGTTTTCGAAAGTATAAGTAACAAGTGCTGTGGAGTCCTTTTGTATACAAAAACTACCTCTATCGTTTGAGTATATAAGGGCTTAGCGAAAATTTCGGTGCGTCATTCTCAACAAACAGCGGACAAAGTTGTAATAACAAAGATGCCATTGCTGCGGAATTCTGAAATTGATCGAAAGCACACGCATTACAAACGATGTCGCAGCGAGCATTCCACCTGGATTATTCTTTTATTCGGTCTTTCCCCTGTGGTCCGGCAGACTCCCATAAACGCACAACTATTACGCGGTATTGTAAATAAATAGCAGAGCACCGACGTTTTCCTCCAAGCGGCCCGCACAGGCGCGCGCATGTGTTGTGGGCGGCGCAATTAACAGATAGTGAAAATGGAGTGCAATTCGAGAATACCGCAAGTAGTCACGAGGAGTGTGTGTGAGGGGTAGGAAGGGCTTATGGAGAGGGATGGGAACGAAGCCAGAAGGAGCAGCCTCGACAACGTGCGAGCTTTCTGACGTACTTGAGTCTCGTGTTCGTGTATTACATACACTTTTGTCTTTCATTTTCCCCCTTGCGCGAAGATGGAGCTCCAAAGAGCCCGTACAGTGATCCAGCGACAGGCGTACGTGCGTTCCAAATGAATGAGGCTCCCCTAACGATCATTCTAGGAATGACTGCCATCTCGCGGATGAAGTCCATTTGGCCAGCGGGCGCCGCGATTATGTCCGCGGTGGCCGCCGTCCTCGTCGCTGTTTGAAGCGTCGCCCCCATTTCTGGCGCCGCAGCCGTCGCTGTCGACGGCGAAAGCAAGAGGAGGTAGGTGCGCTGAGTGCATTACGGCTGCCGGCGCCAGGTGTGAGCGACATCGGGCACGACGCGTACGAAGTGCCCCGATTTGAGGCCCCTCTCGGCCGTCGTCCTGCCGGATGGACAGAGGGGTAATTACACGCGGAGGTGCCGCTTTCCTGGAACACTCTGCACATCTCCGCGAAGTGCCACCGCCGCTGCAGCGGGCGAATGGCTGAGAACGAGGGGGGGGGGGCACTATACTGGGAAAACTTCGCGATGCAATTTTGATGCTGCTGCGCGCACGTTGAGGGGAAAGTTAAATATTTCGGGCGAGCTTTCCAGTTTCGCTTGAAAGGCAGAAGCGGAAGTCTTTGTCGCTCGCTGCGAAGCGCGATAACTGTGAAAGTGCTTCACGCCTGAGCGCAAACGGTACCAGCCTCTGTATATGAAGGAGCGAGATTAAGCCTGATATCACGCTCATTCTATGTTTGATGGAGCGTTAACTGTTGACGAACAGGCGAACTGAAGCCACCAACGCGATCATTTAGTATAACTTCTTTATTTCTGCGGGCACAGTGACTAAACGTGGCAATCGTCTCTGTAACAATATCCCGACGAGCATAAAAGCTAAATTTCTCTCTAAGAAGAGCAACTTCGGTTTAATGACAGCTTTGCTTGTGCGTTTTATTGCGATAGCAACTATATGGTGACTCTCGGCGGGTTTTTGCCGTCGCGGTCATGTTCCGTATAAAGTCCAAATCGGTAACATCGCCCCACGCGATAACATCTCCCCGACGGTCAATTTTCGCTTTTGATGAGCCACCTAAGGCTTTCGTCTTAATATAAAATATAAAACAAAGAGCTACTCGAACCTATCGCAAGCGTCGAGTTTCGACTTCGTCGAACACTGAGCCTGGGGCAAAGCACCATTATGCAGTTGAGCCTATATAGTTAGATATTACGGCACATATTTTTATTGGAAAGTTTAATAGAATAATAGATATCCAATCACAGGTTTGTAAGTGAACTTATTAATTCAGTTCATCTCATTAAGCATGCGGCCCCATGAACCATGGCCCGCCAACCAGTCTCTCTCTTACCCATAAGTTTGGAGCAAAAAAAAAAAAAAAAACGAAGCTGACGTCACCCTTCTTTCTTCCCACGACCTATCCCCAATTCTCAATTTGCGGTTTGAACAAGTTGCGATTGGATACATAGTCACTTCCGCAATACGGGGCAAGACAAACTGCTCCATATAGCCCGGCATGGCGAAAGTTTTACTTAAAACCGCTCTATATAGTACGTCACATGGTGGCTAACCAACATATGCGTAACACAGGCACTCAACCAGATACGTATAGGAATATGGACCTTGAAATTTGTGATTAGTAAGTTTTCTTACTTACTCCTATATGGTTTTTTATATATTTATCGCGCAGGTTACGTCCACCGCTACGAGTAGTAGAACTCAAACACTTTAATTACGCTATCGGTCGCACGTGATTGAAAAGCAATGGAACATCCGGCATATTTCAAGAGGAGTCCTTATTTTTAGGTCTAGCGGTCCAACACCGCCAATTTCCCACAGGATGTGTGTCCTCCAAAGCGGCTTTGTGCATACTCATTTGTGCAGATCAACTGGCCAGGAGCATACTTGCGTCTCCTCTACCCGTAGGGTCCCGGCGACATCACTTGCCAGCCTTACAGAACAGCGGCGTATGCTTAGCTATTCAAACGCTGCGTTGGTAGTATAAGGGACACCCGGAGATGTTGTTATCTCCGTATGACCCCCTTGGGAGATGACAACCTTTTTTCATATTTGAGGGAAATTGATGCGCAAGTCAAACGAGGGAAACGCACACAAACAGGACGGATTACAAACTTCTAACTAGTTTTATTTCGAACGAGAGGATGCTTTTCTTTTCTTTAAAGTAGAGTCAAGATACGAGATCATGGTGAACATGGACTAGTTAGAAGCTTGACGCCTGTCCTGTTTATTGTGTTCTTTGTCCTCGTTTGACTTGTGCGGCGAATGTTTTTCCAGTGTGAATCGCCACCAGCTAGCTCAAACCAAGATTCTGCGAGAAGCCCTTGCTTGGCTCCGAGCGCCGGACGACGGAAATCTCTACTCATTTTCAGGAACGCCAATATGGGTGGGTGGGTGGAAGGAAGGAAGGAAGGAAGGAAGGAAGGAAGGAAGCAAGGAAGGAAGGAAGGAAGGAAGGAAGGAAGGAAGGAAGGAACACAAAAGGGAGAAGGCAGGGAGGTTAACCAGACAGCAGTCCGGTTGGCTACCCTACGCCGGGGGAAAGGGAAGGGGAGCGGAAAGATGGGAGAGACAGAGAGAGAGGGGGGGACGAAAAAAAAAACGAATATGGGTGGGTGAATGTTGCCGTAGTGGGCTCAGTACAAGATAAGTGACCAACTTAGGCCCGCAGTGTTTAAAAGAACAGCATTTATTCCGTGTTCCACCTCACTTAAATAGGAGAAAGAGAAATATTAGCCAGACGACCGTCGATAGAGACCGAAAGAACGAATATGGAATGTCTTTTCGGTATTTATGAGATTTCAGGCAGCCATGCTTTTTATTTAAACTAAACACTTGCAACGATACCATTACCGAGAAAGTTCTCGCGATCAAGAAATGAACAGTGTGGCTGTTTGGGCTGTTTGGTACAACTCACTGCTGAATCTAATTTCTTTAGGTTCCGCATTGGAAAATAATTTTTTGTCCCGGTGTCTTTTTGCGCTGCAGTTTACTAAGCAATCAGCCAATACCGGTCGGGCCCACCTGATCTGGCTTGCTGCGTTGAGTGTGACGAGACGGCGAAGAAGACAGCAGGCGATGCTTGGCAGTTTTTGACAGAATATTATGAAATCTCTTATCCTATACAGCGCGATAATATTTGGCTCACACGTTTAGAGAAGCCTCGTCTACAAATCAGCAACGTTTTCTTAATATGCTGTAAAAGTATTTCAGCGTCCTTTCAACGTCTACACAAATCATAATTAATCCCCCTCTCTTTTCTTCTTGTTTTCAAGTAGTTTCAGTGTAGCGTTGAACCATGGTGAGGCTGATAGTTCGAAGATAACATGGAATCACAGACTCCTACTTAGCTTTGAAGGGGTGCCAGTTAGTTTCGAAATGGCGCTTTAAAAACTTGGCTCGGAACAATTCAGCAAAGCCTGACAGTTCATCATTTGTAACAGTGTAATTTCCTTTAGCATACTGTCTTGTCTTCTTAATATATTTAGCATTAAGTAGGTAACTCTGACATGAAGTATGAAAAACCGCGTGGTCGCTTATAGCAGAGAAGTGTGTAACTGTAAAAAGTTATCCGGATGAAATATTAGTAAAAAGTTGAGAACGTTAGATGAGTAATCTGTTTCTCTCGTCGAATTAGAGACGAGATGTGACGACCTAAATGTGAAACAAGAGTTTAGGAAGTCACTATGAGTATCCTACTTTGACGATAGTTGTGCTATACCAGATCCTTTAAATTCGGAAAAGTTGATGTCTTCGCATAAAATTGTCGGAGCGCTCTTATAAGCAGTCACAACGGAACTCAAAAACAGATACCCACAAGAGAGACGACACGTACTCACAAGCGCTTGTGTCTACATGCCGTATTTCTAGTGAATGTCTCTTTGCGCATGGTACTTCCTTATTTCATGGTGAACAAACTTGCATGAAGATAAGTATTGATAAAGAAGCAGGGTGAAAAATATTCGAGTCGCTTTTCTAGTACCATATCCAACACTTACAGTAGTTCTGAAGCAACCCAATGCAGCTGAGTAGTGCTCTAGCTGCTTAAGTTAGCTTACCCAAAGTCAATCTGCGCATTCTTGGAATCAATATATACGAGCCGAAGCGTAGACGTTGGGACTACATCGACAGGACACGTACGTACGAAGCTGAACGTTTCGTTACCATTCACAGAGCAAGCGGGTGGCTATCGAGAATATGCCTTTGTTACAAGCCATTATAATGTGTAGATCATTTATATGTTCTAAGTCTGGTGCGCGGTAAGGAAAAATGCGCCCACAAACGTTTAGGCAAAACGTAACCAATCGGGTATCGTCGGTACTGAAGAACGTGAGTCAAAAACAAAATAAGCCGCTGCTTCGAAGTTGCTGGCGTATAAAGAGCGGCAACAAACTACACCGATCCTGATTTAATAAAGGAGCGGTAAGCTTCGACACATTTTTTGCCCAGCTTTTATCACGGAAACCACGCGGCGTGTATGCGCTGCTCGCGCGCTTTGGACAAAGCGTAATATGCTCCGAAAGCATTTACATGTCCCCTGGAGCTGTGGAAAAAGCTTCGTGTCGTCCTGCCAGTCACTGTCGACGATATCCGGTGAAATAAAGCTTTGCTGAGCCGCAAAGACGTCGTGCGCATTCATTGTAAACGCGCACAGGCGACGATTGCAGTCGAGCTAAACAGAACAGTGGACGCGTCACCACACAATCAAACATGGCGGTGTGCCCGTAGGATCGCCGTGAAACGGACCAAATGGAACACGGAATAAAAAAAGATGGCGTAGCTTGCACTAAGCGCGAAGCCGCGCAAGCCTTGAAATCACGAAACTGGACTATTCTGAAATTCTAATCTGGTTGCTTCAAGTTTGTTTCTAGGCTTTAGCTAGGTGATGCTAGGTTGTTTCTACGTTGATTCTCAGCGCAGAGAGGTTCGGGTTAAACTACACACAGTCACAGACACGACACGGATGTCCAAAATCCAGAAACAGAAACTCGCGCTGAAACCAAGCGTTCGCACCTCTCATACAGTCACAGACACGACGTGGATGTCCAACGAGAGACAAATTCACGCTGAAACCAAGCGTTCGCACCTCTCATAAATGTACGGGCACGTTGTCGTCGGCGTAGGTCTTCCATCGCTTCGGGGTCTTCTCGTAGCCCGCCGTCGCCTTTCCCGTTCCCTAGTGTTGGGTTAACTGTCGTCTTCTTCCTTTTTAGTGGGCCAGTGGTGAGTAGTGGGATTTACCCAGTTTCTGTGGCACATACCCGTTTATTTTTCGAGACAGGGTCGGACACATTACGGCTAGCTTAAACAGCGTCTTACATGAGCACGCACGCTATATGGAGCAGCGTGCGGTAGTGCACATAGTAATCTAAAGCGGCTCTATACATCAAATGCACGCGTAGGATATAAGGAAAATTGGTGAGCGTACTGTTACATAAACGTAATGCATACCATGAAAATAAAAAAGTGAGGGAATACGTTAATCGGCCGGGGCACGTGCATAATTTTTATTTCTTTTTTTTAGCGAGCTAGGTCGTCTCTCCCATCAGTTTTTTAGAGGTTCTAACTCTAACTCGATGATTACTATAATTTGCGGAACAAAGACTTCAATCGGGCACGTACTTGCAGTTCTGGATGAAAGGAATATTTCTCTTCTTTTCTTGTTTTTAACTTTCGCAATAGCGAGCGTCTACGTGTGGGGTTCGACGTCTCTTTCGAAGCGTACTGTATGATTGATGAGTGGCTGAAATCATTTCCAAGCACGCGCATCAAAAAGTGGCCGCTTTAGTTCACAGGGTGGCCGTAATCAACAGACCGAATCGATCGATAAAAGGAAAGTAAATGACCCGTACCTTTGTAGGTGACAGGTTGCGCCACCATTGTGTGGTGTATTATATCCCGGTTTTAGCGAGCGTCCGCGCCGAAAGCAAGTCGCACGTCATTGACACTAGTGATATAACGTGTAATATGCTACGCCTTTCAACTTAGTACACTATTGTCTTTGTGCGTGGAACGCTATGGCACTGACTGCATCAATGTGTTTGCAGCCGCCGCATATCGAGCCGAAGTTCTTTTAAGTGTCATCAAAAGGGGAAAAAATAAATTTTGACCCTTTCCACAATTTTTTCACTTCTTGCTCAAGGGAAAAAACTCTTTTTTTTTTCACTCGCTTAATTTTACAAGCTATTCGGTTCACTAAAATTCTAAGCGGTTAAATTGCTTCCGCTTTGAGACCGAATTTTTGTCTGTGTGTTGCTAAGAGGCAGCTTGGAGCGCTCCTATCGAAATGCACAAGAGCGAATAATCGGTTTCTTCGGGTGAGCACTCCAGCGATTGAATGTGGCTTGTTGTATTTAAAGGACAACGTTAACGCTTGTAAGAAACAAGTTTATTCGGGCGTAACCTTTTTTTTTTAATTCTTCAAAATTCCACGAATTCGAAAAAACGACAACTCAAGAAATCGGTCTACAACTCTCAGCAATAAGAAAATCAGATCAGGAGCATGTAACGTGCGCCAAATAATGCATCTAAGGCAAGCGAAAAGGCTGTATATACACCATTCCGGTATATACCACTAAATCGTAAAGAGGAATTCTTCAACCCTTTTGGAAACATCGAAACAACTTCACGTACGCTTTAAAGTTACACATTAAATTTGTCTACTTAATGTGCTTTAACGGATGCCTTATACAAAAGGGGAGCTTTGTTTTTATTTTATGCGCACTCAAACACATTTATACTATATGCTTCAAACTATTTCAAACTTACTAATTTTGGACAACTTTGGTTAGAAAATATGAGCCCTAAATAAGAAATCTGCTTCTTCTAGAGTCACCATAATTTAACTATTCAACTGAAATGCAAACAAATTTTGTTCAAATACGTCCGGGCGTTGTCACAAAAAATGCATTTCGGTGCACTGTAAACCTTTCCACACCCATAAGGATGTTTCGATCACTGAAACAGCCTTCGTACACCCTTATTTCTGACAATTTTTTTTCAAAGGGTGTAAGTACGGCACAAACGCCCTTTGCACACCCTTATTTCAAATAAGGGCGCATGATGGCAATATATTCAAATGTAACACTCTAGTAATTTATAGGGTGCGGGGTGTTTCTTGAAATGTTACACCTGTACATTTTTTGTGAAGGAGTTTCGGTATGTTACCCTGGCGAATGTTTTAAGTTGTTAAGCCTCAGTTACAATTTACCTTCTGCTGCGAGCACCGACATTCCGTTTTTTTTTTTTTTTCTGTCGAATGTGATTGTTGCGCTCGCACACCCACTGCTACAACATTTTACGATATAACATGCATGCCCGAAATAAGCACAGTTGCATCTGGTATTTTCCCAGAGTGGATGGTGTATTATAACTGTACTTGTACTTCTGCCCTGGAAGAACTAGCTATGGGATTTGCTTTATAGTGCTTCAGAAGGAAGGGAGGAAAGGGGGGGGGGGGCGCTTTATATATATTTTTCAAAGGGACCCGCCACGGTGGTCTAGTGGTCATGGTGCTCGACTGTTGACCCGCAGATTGTGGGATCGAATCCCGGCCGCGGCGGCCGCATTTTCGGTGTATGCGAAAATGCCTGCGGCCCGTGTACTTAGATTTAGGTGCACGTTAAAGAACGCCAGGTGGTCGAAATTTCCGGAGCCCTCCACTACGGCGTCTCTCATAATCATATCGTGGTTTTGGGACGTTAAACCCCACCAATTAATGTTATTATATATTAACGCGATAGCGTTAAAGAGCTCGTATCGCAGAAATTCCGCCGTCGGCGTCGGCACCGTTGGTTGTGAGCGAAAAATCATCATCTTGTCCGTGACCGAAAAATCGAAAAAGCTGCAAATAAAATAAATAATAAAATATTGGGTCTGGGTGAGAATCGAACCCAGACCGTCAACGTGGCAAGCAGGTGTTCTACCACACAGCCACGCCTCTGCTTGGAGCTGCACTGAAAGTAACTTTCATGCTTCCCAAAAATACGCGTCCTGTATACAGGTGTCACAGTACGAGATGCAATATCGCAGTAATATTGCGTGGTACAAGCGTACATTGCCATCGGGCGTCACATCATGTCATTATCATAACGACTTTGTGGTTTAAAGACAGCCACCCATTACAGAAGGCACATTACTACGCGTATTCCTTTAAGACCACGTAGTGGGTACATCGCAATATCGAAAAAGTTTCTCGCGCCTAATTGCCCCTGCTTTAAAGCATGCTACCCTTTACATAAGGCACACACCTTAGTGCGCACATTCTGTTAAACACTCGTAGTGCTTTAAGTGCGCACTATAGTGCGCACTTAAAGGGGCAGGATATCCCTATCGCGTTCAACTCTTAAAGGCGAAGCTTAAGCGTCCCCCCAATTTTTTTTGAAAGGGGGTTAGGGTGAACGTTTGCTTAAACACCCCATTACACTTTTGCCATAAGGGTGTAGTTTACATATTACACCCTTGAAAATTGCTGCATAAAGGGTGTAGGTCCGTGAAGTATACCCATGAAAAGGGCTCAAACCTGCTTGCTACGCTCTTTCCGTGGGGCGTATGGGTGTAAATTACAGACATCAAAAACACCTATATGGGTGTAATAGGGTTTACAGTGTGCTATATATATATATATATATATATATATATATATATATATATATATATATATATATATATATATATATATATATATATATATATATATATATATATATATATATATATATATATATATATATATAAGTCTGGCCTTCATCAGGAATTCATTCCTGATGAAGGCCAGACTCTGGCTGAAACGTCGAAATAAACAACGTTGTGACTTCTCACGGAGGATCTACTTGACTACTTTCAACGCTACGGCCACTCCACCACGATGCCTGCCTATATATATATATATAATATATATATCAGTTCCCGCCTATCAGTTCTCGATATCCCCTTGGATGGCCGCACTCTTTACTT
The DNA here is from genome assembly GCF_013339695.2 of Rhipicephalus sanguineus. NCBI lineage: Eukaryota > Metazoa > Arthropoda > Arachnida > Ixodida > Ixodidae > Rhipicephalus > Rhipicephalus sanguineus. The sequence continues at coordinate 252,404,317 of NC_051176.1, forward strand.
TCGGACAAGGTTCCCTTTGAGCCCAAAGAACGTCCTTGACTGGACCGAAATCCAGGTTCTCTTATTGCTTTTCGCTTCTTAAAACCAGTATCGTCGGTGGTAAGGCAAGCTGCACAATTATACTCACTTTATACCACTACACTAATCTTGCGTTTGGCGAAAATGAAACAAAGTGACACAAGAACGTAAGCAGACCTTGGAGCAAAAGAACAATTCAAATAAAAACAGACATTTCTTTTATAGTCTTGCAGTTAACGAACTCACGGCACAAGCGAGAGAAACGTGAAACCTACTGGCTCACATTAGCACATCAGTTCGCTATGTAACCTATAACAAAAACTGCGCACGTCAAAACGTCAGTAAATTAATAAGTCTTGAGCGCTGGTGGCTGCCGTTGGAGCCAAGTTATCAGACATTAGTTATTATTTTTTTTCTTAATGGGAGCTTCAAAATCACCGTGAGTTAGCGAGATGCCTTTGGCAGAAACCAAATGTTCCCTGGAACCCAGCGGCCAGCTTTAATAACTTCAGACGTCCCAGGCAGCTATAACGAAATTAACGTAACGAGATAAATACGTATACAATTAGGCGCGTCACTAATATGCTTATCGTTCCGTAATCCCCTTGTGCGAACAAGTGCAGATCTTTACTGGTCCCTTTTCTTTGACACTCCCGTCTCCTCACTCTTCCCGGGCCGCGCGGCACGTTATATCATTAACACTCTCGCGCCGCGCTTAGCCGGCGGCTTTTGTGAGGCTTATCAATTATTATTTGTGTTTGTTCGTCCTCTTGCTCTTCATTTGGTTCTGTGCTCATCTCGTTAGCAGGATTAGCGCTAAACAAAGTTTTACCTCGTGATACTGAGACATATGTGATCATTATGGCTTGTTTGAGTCAGCCATCGTTTGCAGCTTTGACTTTCTATATTTTTACGCGTGTAAAAAGCATGTCGATTCCGTGGATGAGGCCGAGCGAACACGCGTACGAATATGTGTGTCTACCTGTTCGGACTAAAAGCTCTATGGCTATAGCTGAATTACCGAGATAAAGGAGCATTGTAATATCGCATTTATGCACTGATGAAGTTGAGGCTGCTGAACGTCTGTCTCTTTTCTTTCAAGGCGCTCACTCACTGCACTGTCCGCAGTATGTATGTATGTATGTATGTATGTATGTATGTATGTATGTATGTATGTATGTATGTATGTATGTATGTATGTATGTATGTATGTATGTATGTATGTATGTATGTATGTATGTATGTATGTACGTACGTACGTACGTACGTACGTACGTGTGTGTGTGTGTGTGTGTGCGTGTGTGTATGTATGTATGTATGTATGTATGTATGTATGTATGTATGTATGTATGTATGTATGTATGTATGTATGTATGTATGTATGTATGTATGTATGTATGTATGTATGTATGTATGTATGTATGTGGAAGGGGGGGGTTGCGATTCTGGAGGCAGCGCCATACTGAGCTGCACGTTAATGGTGAGAGACCGACCAATCAGCGTTAGCTTCATTGGGTTCTTCCACGATGCACCGGAAATCTGGCGATGCTTGACTAGACCTAGCGAGGCCTCACTAGACATTGCGAGGCTATGGATGAATAAAAAAACTAGAAGAGAGCATTACGTCAAGCAGCCAGCATAGGCATTGCCAATTCTGGCTGCGTGACCTAATTCTCTCTGGCAAGCAAGCACACCGTGAAGCCTCCAGTCCTCGCAGTATCGGCCCAGAACTTAACGTCTGAGACGCAGCGTATTGGCCGAGTATGTGCTGCGCTGTCGTAGGTTTATTTGCAAAGCACGAACACTCTGACATGGCGATCACGTGCTGAGCCGATACACAGATTTCTTTATTTTTATGCTTCAATTGTGTTGTGCGGTGCTCCATTCTGGATTTCGCTTCCTTTACGTGGGGGACGTAGTGAAACATCATGAGACCTAGTGAGCCTGGCGAGATTTCGCGAGACCCTGTAAGCGCTTTTCAAGGAATGGTTCGCATTATAACAGGCGCAAGGAGATGGGGTAGCAGCTGATGCCCAGTGTGAAAACTGTCCAGGTCAAGACAATTTATTACATTAACATCGGCCCGAGCGGTGTCATCACATTTTTTTCTACATTCCCATTTTCTTGCTTGTGACAATGCTAGCATACGTTGAATATATGACGGGACGGACAGCCAGATCCACCTACATGCATTAACACCTCCTCAAAAGCAAATAGGGGTGTGCGAATAGTGAATTTTGGAACCGAATCGAATACGAATCGAATAGTGATGGCACCGAATCGAATATGAATACTAATCGAATACTCTTCGAATAGTTTTCGAATGGTAAGACAACCATTTTCAAAACAGTCCTCGAACTCCACAACGTTTTCATTTAAACGGATGTTCACAAACTTTCACCAAAGAACATTACGGTTACTTTTAAGCGACTCAAAATACTTCAATTATGAAAACTGAGGTAAGCTCGTACACAGCAGCTTTCTGAGCACTCGAAATATCTTGTAACTGTAGGTCGAAATGCAGCAGTGATACCGTAATCGAGGTGATATTTTGTCGCCTGCTTTTAAGTAAAATTGAGACACAAAACTAATCAATTTTGAACCGAACGCCATGCATACAGCTAAGGCTGTAATAAAACGGATGAACCTTTCATAACAACGTTTGCCTGGGCACCGAAAGCATGTGAACATCAGTGGTTAAAGCTGTATGTGCAAGAACAATTTACGCTAACACAACGCTTGCGTCTGTTGTTATTCTTGAAGCTGAATGCAGCCGCAGTCCCTACCTTCAATTAATACAAGGCGAAGACAGGATTTGGTAATGCGATGCAGGTGCAGCATAGTAAAAATTGAGTAAGAGTGGAGTTTTCAAAAAAAAAAAAAAACACCTTCATCCGCTAATCAATATAGCGTCGGTAGTCTCGTAAAATCTTGGGCAGCATGCATATTGTTAATTTAGTGATTAAAGAAGAAAAATGAGCGTTGGCTGTTCCAGAGTTTTGTTGTTTTCGGGTTCTTCCGTCGGCACTGATTATTCGATAACTATTCGAAAAATATTCGGTATTTCGAATATATTCAGTATTTCGCATATTCGGTCATTCGATTTTCGTGTTGATTGTTCATGGAGGCAGACATTACCTTCGCGGCAGATTACAGTGTCGTTGTTGTGTGAAATATAATATTAAAAATATGTATAATAACAACATTCGACCACATAAAAAAGTCAGTGTGTGAGAAATTCTGAAAGTAACAACAAGCCTCGTGATAACTGTTCCAGCACATGCCTAGACACCTTCGTGTTCTAGTTTGTTTCTTTTCCTTCTAATTGATGGGCGCTTTTGGAAAGCTATTACCTGATACGCCAATGAACTAAGTGGGAAACTTTGGGGAAAGGCAACTTCGAAGTAAGACTGTCTTCTGAATTTGGGTTCAGGGAATATGACTTTGTCGTTATCTGACTTTACTTCCATAACTGTAATACATTCGTGCAGGTAACAGTTGCGAAGTTAATTACTGAATATTTGTTCGCATAATTACGCATATCATTCTGTCGTGCTAGGAATATGGGTGTCTTTCCATCAGCCACTTCTCTCAAACAGGTAAAAGTGCACGGTCTTTCAATCAACACCCCCCCCCCCCCGCACGCACGCACGTACGCACACACATACACACACCCAACTTATTAGGTGTAATTAGTGTGGCAGTTTCAGTAATTCTAGTGTAGCCGCATTGTTAGTCCTTGCATTACATAAAAACATAACATTTGCTTCCGCTAAGGGATCTTTTTCTGTCCTCGAGGTCATGCGTTGCTTGTGGACGCATCTTACTTTTCGATGACAATAGAGAGTTTGAGAACTGGGGCCCCGAGGAGCTTGGGGACCCAAGAAGCTTGCGAGCCGCTAGGGCGCATGCGCAGAACCCAAGCCACTCTTGGGCTCTTGCGTTCTGGTTGACCCAAGACGCAAAAATCGAAAACTAGCGTGGGCCCCCAAGGCGTCCTTGGTCACCAGCGGGTCGACACAGACGCAGCGCGCGCCACGGCGCTGTATGAACCGCGTCTCGTATGATTTTGATTTCGTCACATGTTGCGCTCTGTGCGCTTGACCCAACGCAGCCTGCGTTCGGCCCAATTCTCAAACTATGATGATCATCCGAACGTAAGAGCAGGCTGCCCAACGCAGCTTGGGGACCCAGCATCTTGGGTCCCCAATTCTCAAACTCTCTAAAGTTGAACAATATCGATGATTTGCAGCAAACTATGATAGGTCATAAGAAGTAGGCTTGGACTAAGATGCTTATGTTTCAGGATCTATCTCACACCGGAACGGCTTTTCCCGGGCGCTGTTGTCGTGTCAGCGAGGCAGAACATTCTCTCTGCGAGCGGCCAAGCATGTTGAACGTATGCTATTACTTGGCAGTGCCAGTACCAATCTTTGGGTCCTTGCAGGCCAGACACTATGATGACGACGAAAATAGTTTACACTTTGTTTGCAAGTGCGAGGACCCGTCAGTTAGACAGTCGATGCTTTCATGGCGATTCTGCAGAAACGACGTACCCTGCCAATAACACAGCTTGAGCGCCACGATGACGCGGAGCTCTCGAACCAAAGTATTCGCTTCTGCGAATACGTGGGCAGGCAGCGGCTGTTGGGCGGAAACCAGGCCAGACGAAAAACAGCGACCGGGAGATGCAGGCAGAGCGGGGCCGCTCCGTACGAGCGAACGGCGGCGCAACTGCGCGCCCGAATAATTCGCCCTTCTTTTAGGCCATTAACCACGAACGCCTGCGAGCGCTCAGCGTTCATGCTTGACTGGCAAGACAGCGATAGCGAAAGTAAGTGAGGCGAGTGGAGAGGCGACGGGAGCGACGTTAAACATCGTCAATAATTAAAGGAACTTGAGAGCGTGGAAGCGGTTCCTAAAGGCGGCATGAAAGACTATCGAAAACATTCTTTAGTTTTAATGTTCATACAGAAACTATAGGAGATCCTTCGCAAGGCACGTAAAAGGATTGCTTAGTTCGTCTATGTATTTCTATACGGCATTCCAGTCTTAATGCTCACGATAATGGCTGCACACAAGCGCTGTTTCAGCCGTAACTGTTCCAGATTTTGATAGAGAAAAAAAAAAGCATTATTCAACTACAGCGACCGCATTTCGATGGGACAGAGATGCAAGAAACACTCGTGTACTTATATGTAAATAGAGACAGATGAAGAATGGAGATGGGGAGAGGTTTAGCAGTACAAAAATTTGTTTGCTGCACTACAGTGGGAGTGGGGAAGGACAGTATAAAGATAAGAAGGAAGTGTATATAAAAATAACCAGAGTGAATGCTCTGAATCACTGATGTTAACAGCACAATATGACGCTTATCATTTGTGAGCGCTGGAGTCGTTTGGACAAGTTTGTGGTCCGTGAAAACTGCAATACAAAGTTCGTAGCCCTCTGCTGCAATAGATTTTGAAGTCGGTGATAAAATAATTCTTCTGATAATGCTCTGCTTTCAATATGAAATAGCGCAGTCGCGAGTGGTTGTCTTTGGGTTTGGCCACAGTATGGAAAAACGTTGGCACGATAGCGTCTCTTCGAGACTATACAGTCTTCACAGGCAGCGCCGTCAGTCATGCCGATACAGAAGGCAAAATATTCTGTAAGGAATACTCCTATAGTCATACGCGACAAGAAAATGGCAGCATGGAATCAGTGGATCCGTGCACCATGCTAGAATGCAAAGAGCGAGAGCAAGGATTCTAGGTGGTGCAGTCAGTTGTTTGAAAAATTTCGTGTGGGAGAGCGCATTGTCTTGTGCCAGCGCGCTAAGCAATCTAGAGCTGCATCTACTGGTTACAACGATAATAATTCTTGTGCGCTGTCTTCAAGAGCTTTTTTTTTTATTTGCGACATAGACCTGCCCTTAAGGCATGATATTTGTTATGTATATTTGTGTTAAATGTGCGTCGTTAGGCCGGTGTTGTGTATGAAGTGAAGAAGTGTCTTGTGGTATGTGTTGTCATGTATCCATCGGTCATAACTGTTTGTGTCACTGTAGCGAAGACCAGCTTGCTGGAGATGACGGGAGCGTTCCGACTGTAATCCTTGGCATGTCCATATAAGGTGGTATGCATCTGCTTGCATCACTGGAACAGAACAGTACGGGCACGTAGCACCAACTGGTAAATGCGACCAGTTCCATGTTGAGACAACAGCTTGTTTAAGGGCCACCCCTGCCCGAAGCCTCCTAAGCACGACATCCTCCGCCCTAGTAAGGTGAAGGGGGAGAGAGCAGACACACGGTGGGATAAGAGCGCGTGTATCCTGCCGGAGAACATTTTTACGGGCACGGAGTGTATTTAGGGGCTGAGGTGGAAGGGGAATAGATGGGAGGTCTGTATTAGGAGGGCAGTGTGCCAGTTGATCAGCAGCGATATTGTGAGGCCTCGTAGCATGGCCTTGAATCCAGTGTACCCTGATGCAAGTGTCTGTATTACGGTTCATCTTATGTATCGCCTCGCAGATTTCCATCACCTTGTGAACTTTCTTGAGTTCCTGGACAGCCGCTAAAGAATCGGTGAATACGTCAAGTTGCTTAATTGTAGACAGCTTAGAGGTGACATCCCGCACTGCGTCATGGATGGCTTGAAGCTCCATTACAAGAGGACTGGCTTCCGTAGATAGATAATGCTGGTGGCCACTAATGAACTTATGCGTGGTACTAAGGAATGATGTCCTTCCGCCGTCTTGTAGGATGGCAGCATCTGTATAGACTTTGCAGACGTTAGCGCATGATCTACTCGTGCGGCATTGGGGACAGGCGAAGTAGCAGTAATGCAGTAGGAAGAAATTGAAACATGAAGATGGTGTCCTTTGTCCCACAAGGTATGAATTACTTCCCTGAACTCCGACAAGTTTTTCGTGTCGTCTGCATCCAAAGGCTTACACTAACGAGACCGTCTTTGAAATTCTGCTTGGTGGATGGTGCGAAGTGCAGCGTCAAAAACGACGAGTTCAGCAGTTTGCAAGGGTTGACGCTTATACAAGTTGGTGTGGATTCATTTCAAAATGTTAACAGCGCATAGAACGATTAGGAATGCACGAGAGAACAGAGGTAAAGAACGCTGTGGCGCTCTTTACCTCTGTTGTCTCGTCCCTTCCTAATCGTTCTATGCGCTGTTAACATTTTGAAATGAGTTCAGCAGCCGTTGATGTTGTCAGATTGCACCTCTTCACACCTAATGCGATGACTTGCAGCGAAAATGACGGCTCCTGAAGAAGCCTTGACTGTGGCAAATGTATATGGAATATGGGGATAGAGCTGTAGATGAAAGCTATATCAACGCACCTACCACATGTAACACTTCGTAGGAACGTTGGTCTTCAGTCATTAAGGAGTCTAGAGCCGTGGTTTAAAGGTGAAGGTTGCTGTAAGCTGCGATGAGTTCAGTCCTCTCGCATTTGTCATTGTGCTTCCCCAGGGCTGGGCAAAGATACTTTGAAATTGTATCGCGATACGATACAAGATACTCAGGCCAGAAGTATTGGAGATACAGATACAAGATACTGCCGCAATAATTGTATCCGATACGATACTTGGCAATTGTATCTTAAGATACTTCGATACATTCTCTAATTTGTTATAATAGATCCATATAATGTAGCAGCGAACGCCTATGCACGAAAATGTCTTCTTGAAAATTTCCTAACTGTGACCTATTTTGTTTCACTTTAATGAAATGTCTGTTAGTATCTAAAAGTTTTGCCGTTCTTGATCAAAGTACATTAGTTTCCTTCCAAAACAATTTATTGCGGTTTGCTTTTTAAGCGATTTTTAAGGATTTTTAAGCGAGCGCGTTTCGCTATTGTGAACAGCGTTTGCAAACCTCACTGAGTTAAAAAATGTGTTGGTGAATCTGTGCGTCTATATTTGTTGTAAATAAATCTTACAGCTTTCCTTTGTATTGCGTCTAGTTTGTTCATATTAGTCAGCGTATACAGAAACCAGACAGCTTCTTCACAGGACAACTCTTTATACACTTCGCTGACAGCGGTTCTTGCTTGTCATTTTTGCAATTAATGGGAGTCGCTGCTCAGCTTGCCGACCAGCTAGCGGGTTGCCATATAATCACAATAACTTCTATAAGAAGCCTTCGCACGATGGCACAAATACCGGCGTGGACTTTTGCCTTGTCCGTAAAAGAAGGTTTGCACAATACCGTATATCCGCACAGGTGTACAGCAGCAACAACGCTGGTAGCGGCTTTTTTTTTTTTGGGGGGGGGGGGACGCATGGTGTATACTAGGGGTTGGAGACCTTTCGGTAGCGGCCCCGCCCGCAAACATGACCATCTTCGTCCAATTTGTTTTTATTTTCTAGATAAGTATGTGCGTGAGCTACACAGACATGACAGGTCTCAAGCTTTCCTTTCGTGATGAACATGTGGTCACCATGTGCTGAAACAAACCGTGGAACAAAAACTATATTTCAGAATCCGCGTCCAGAATTCACTCGTTGTGCACATCGGTATCGATGTTTCTCTAATCCTGACTCCAAATTCCCTTCAGAAATGACCTATACATGAGACATGGGAAAGGCTTCCTTTCGAATGGCAACGTCATTTTGTTCAAACTCTCTCCCACCATCTTCACTGTCCCGGCGCTTCGAACTAAATTTCGAGATTGTGGCCCGCTGGCTATAAGCTGAGTTTGAGACCCCTGGTGTATACGTAGATGACGTAAAACAGCAATGAATTTTCATATTCTACTTATCTGCTGGCGTAAAGGATTCTTTGTTGATATCCTCACTAACGTGTAATCTTTTAGGAATTTTTCTTTAACGAGAAAACATGTGCAACACAGAGACGTCTCAGACGTATTGTATAGTTGCACAAAGCGTCGGAGGACACCGCCATTATTCGCGCTATTACCGCTTATAGATTCCATTATGTGGCGATTAGTAATACGAAAAATATTCAAGAAGGCCTAAAACAGAAAAACTAATATAAGTAAAATAGAGAGGTGGTTCTGTATCAAACATTCACTTTGAATGAGTACAGAAACACAATACAGACGGCGCTCTTAATAACTATGAGCATGGAGTATCGTCAACTGACCTATTAAGACAATAGAAAATTCAGTGCCCATGAGAAATTGCCTGAAACGGCTCGTTGGGACGCTTATGAGTGAAACGGAGCATTCAGTAAAACAACGTTTCTCGAATCCGCTTTCTAACATCTTTAAGATGGCTCCTAATCATTTCCATTATTATAATGCAAACTCAGTTTCGCTATTTTCCTAAGCGATGAGCAGAATGCTTTGTACTGTAACTCAAGGGACGCCTACATAATTATATATGTGTTTTCAAAATCGCCTTGGCTACGTGTAAATGGGTAAACAGTAATAGAAAAAAAAAATTCGGCAGATCCCACGTACCGTGGGAGTCGATGTTATGCGAAGCATGCGGCGGGAATTTGACTGTGCCTAATTTTTTTTACTGAGCGAAACGTTACAATTGACGCTAAATATTTGTATAAATTGTACACATATATGTTGAAGATCCGCATACGTGTTAGATAACCAGTGTTTACAGTTGGGTAACGACAGCTGCCAACGACAACGTGGGTATTACTAACACCAGAAGCGGTAAGCTGATATGTAGTCCTTATACTTGTGCATTATGATGGAGAACGGACGCAAGTTTCACGAACCCGTGTACATGTGTGGAAGAAGTTCTTGACAGTTCTTGAACAAGGCCATCATCAGCGTGGTCAGTGAGCACCACCAGCTGGTCATGACTTTTTATTGGATTCGGTCGTGATCGCGGTGACGAGGGGTCCATGTATACTGAAGTATGAGGTATAGTACAGCTGTTGGAAATCGTGGATGCCTTGGTCATTTCGTCGACAAACTGTCTGTCGATACGTTCGATGGGTCAACGCTGCCGATGTCGGTTTTTCTTAACGCTTTCGCATTTAAGTTACCAGTGTCTGTTCTCACCGTTCCTGGGTAAATATAAACTGTCAAACACCTGTGGCGCATACCCGTACACCGCGGGCCGTGGTAAATGGTTATGTGCCACACGTGTCTGGAGGAAAAGGTTTGACGACGTACGCGACAGGATTTTCACGTTGTTCATGTCATGACCCGACAGTCATATTCGTTTTACCCTCCCATGCCAATTTTTGTCTACTCCAAGTTAAGGAGGCGATCGTCAGAGCACCCAGACGTAGGCGGCTAGATAGATAGATAGATAGATAGATAGATAGAAACGCTTAGAGTGCCAAAGATTCGCTAATAAATGCTTCGCATTTAATATAAAGCAGGCAGTTAGAAGAATAAAGCAGAGATCTTATTTTGGGAATGCGTTACAAAAGACATACTGCAGTGACCAGACCAGAAAAACAGTACAGAGACCTAGGTAATTATAATGTATGGGATGCAAAATGACAGCAAAAAAGCACTTGTGCTAATAATCAAGTTATGATTTCATAAATTCTTTGAATAAATGTAGCAGGAAGTGAAAAATACGGTACGCCAAGATATTTTCTGTTAGGTAAACGCTTGCTCTATTAGATCTAGCATCAGTACTAGTCGTGCTATAGTTGTTTGCATATCTTATTGGCATATAAGTTAATTCATTGCATGCAAGTCAAGCTTCACATCCACGAGATCCTTCAAATCGCTGATATGTAAAATCCACGAGACACAAAGCAAGCCCACTCTTGCACGCATCACATTTCGTTACGGAGCGAGACTCAAGAGAATCTTCAATAACGACACTGTAGCAACATCAGAATTTGCGCGATAGACGCTACACGCAGTGCAGTACGCGGCGCAGGACAGTGGCTAAGAGCAAGTGTCGCGGCACTGGCGCAACTAAAAAAAAGAAATCGACAAAACAAAAGGTACGTGGGCTGGGCGTAGACGTCCGCGTGTTTGTCTTCCTCATCTTCTGCCCTCACTGGAGGACTCTGGCGGAAAAATAAAATAACGTCACTGCCCTTAGACTTATTCAGATGGCTTAGTGGCACCAGTACCAGCTTGAGAAGCGGAGCTTGGCCAGTGATTATTGTTTCGCACGGTTGTGTTGCGATAGAAGTATCTTGTATCTTAAGATACACGATACATTATCGAATGTATCGGAAATACAGATACAGATACTCATCTTTCGAGACGTATCGCGATACAGTTACAAGATATCCATAGAGTATATAAGATAGTATCTAAGATACATGTATCTTCGATACTGCCCAGCACTGTGCTTCCCCATATGAAATGGTTCGCATTAAAATTTTTAATGCGGACACGAGTAGAATGATGATGATGAAGTGTGGTGTTTTACGACGCAAGGACCAGGGGTGCTATGCAGGATGGCCCGAGTTTGGCGAAACTCGGGATCTTTCCGAGCTCTGGCGACACCCCTTTCTGAACGAGCTAATAGTACGAGAAGGTGAAATCCATCCCTCAGCGCGCGCTCCGTTCCATTGGTTACGATGGAACGCGGCGTCACGTCAAGGGCGGTCGAGATGGTTGGGTGGTGTCATCAAACTTCTTTCATTTTTTTGTCGTTCCACTCAGTGCAGAAGTGCACCCATGCAAGAAAAGTGACAGAAAGTTCTACTAACTATATTTTTTATGTGTGCGCGGGCCGTTTGAATTCATTTTCAAGCGTTTAATGTCTGCACTAAGTATCCTTTAGGATAATCAGCACCGTGTCCTCTGAGATTAGTTCCGACCGAGCGCCTTGTAACGCGGCGGCTACAGCTAATCGCCGGAGGCCACGTGTATAATCACCATGGTCGGCCTGTACATTCTAGCGCGTTGCTCGGCCGGCGCGCGCCTTCGTCGTTCTCATCTTCATCGTCTGCTCGCTCCCAGAGCACGTGCGCCCGGCTGATTAGCTAACTGGCTGGGCGGTATACCTAGATAACTCAGGACGTGCTATGACGAAGCTGATTAGGCCAAATCATGCTAAGGCCGAGCTAAGCCACGTCTTATTAAGACCATGCTAATGAAGTCGTGTAAAGCTAGGAACAAGATAATTAAGATCATGCTAACACGACAATAATTATGAGCATGTAATTAAAACCAAGATAATGAAGACCTTACTCACCGAAGTCGTGTTAATTATGGTCGTGCTAATTAGTATTATGCTAACTACCTCTGTGCTGTTCAGGACCTTGCGATTTCAACCTGGGTAATTATTGTCGTGGTAATTAAAACATTAACAGTTAAGAAAGAACATTCAATATCATGTTAGTTAAGACCTTCCTAATCAATAGCATCAATATTGAAACCGAACTGACACAGTCATTACTCCGAAGCAAACCAAGCATACTGAGCAGACGAGCCACGTAAAAAGCTGGAAGAAGCTAGGTGATCCCAAGCTCCTCCGATGGCCCCAGCCTTGCACAAGTAGTGCAAGCTGACCAAATTATTTTATATGCAAAGAAGCTGCTGAGTACCGTCCACCGCATAAAACACTTGACAAGCACACCGGCACTATGACAGTTACGAGTTGAACTGGGGCCTTTGCTAGAGGCTGTAATGAAATGAGATTTAGGCGCACGTTAAAGAACCCCAAGTGGTCAAAATTTCCGGAGCCCTTCACCACGGCGTTTCTCATAATCATATCGTGGTTTTGGAACGGTAAACCTCGTCTATTATTATTATTATTATCGAAGGGGATCTATAAACTCGCAGAGTGAATTAACAGAAGCCTTCCGCCAAGATATTTAGATATATGTACTAGTTAAGGAACCGCGAGTGCTAAAAATTAATGTTGATCCCCAACCACAAGGCCACCTCTCACAGCCATAGGTCGGCAAAGGTGTTGAGCTCACTCAGACTCACTGAAAATTTCTCAGCCCGACTCACTTGGACTCACTCAAACTCAGACTCATGGTTCTATCTGAGTCTGAGTGAGTCTGAGTGAGTCGACTCATGAGTCCGTTTGCGTATAATTAGCTTTTTCAACAATATCTCGCATAATTAGTGCTCTACTTGGCTCTTTTTGATCTCGTACCTTCAAATATGAGTTATCAGTGGTTGCAGTCCAGTAAGTTCATTTTTATTGAAAGGGATGACTGACGCGATATTTTTATCAAGAACTTCTCGTGAAAAAGTTTGCGGGGAAGGGGGGGGGGAGGCACGGCACCAACTCCCCCCCCCCCCCCTCCCACCCCCGCCCTCCGTAACTCACGCCCCTGATCAATAAATATTGAGCTTGGCGTATGAACACTAGTGCATTGAAGTATGTGTGAGTCGACGGGAGTATAAACGTGAGCCGAAATAAGTCTGATAGTAATCCTGAAGTTGTCTATATAGGACCGTAGATTGGCAAAAAAAAAAAGTGCGGAACTCACTCAGACTCACTCAAGAAATGTATTTTGCGCTTAGGGCTCACTCGGACTCAGACTCACGGCTCGACCTGAATCTGAGTGAGTCTGAGAGAGTCGACTCATGAGTGAGTTTGCCGATCTATGCTCACAGCCCCAATGTTACTTTTGGGAGCTTGCTCTCCATCAATGAGACACTTGTTACCGTTATCCAGGTCTGAGGATTCGCGAATTCAAGGTTGCCTTGGAATAACCTAATCTTTTGTTTCAAACAATTTCGATAAAGCTAAGTATGCGTAAAATTTTTAGGAAGCTGGGAAAATATCAGTCCAATGTTATAAAGCTTGAAGGAACAGGGAGGGAAAATACGTACAAGCCGCTTCTCGCTTTGTGGAGCCGGGCATGATACAGTAAATGCGTTTACATGGCCACATTTGGCTCCGTTATGTATAATATGCGTAGTATTTTTAGTGCCACACGCAATACTTTTTTAAATGCGGAGCATTTCTTAGTCGCTCCTGCGGCGCCGTCCACACCCCCACTGCGCATGCTCGGCTCGTCTCGTGTCGGCAGCAAGCCTCTCCTCTCCCTCCCTCGCTCCCTCCTCTCCCTCGAACGCGGGCGGTGTGTATATAAGCGGCGGAGCGCACGTTCGTAATCTTTACTTGGCTTTCGCTTGACTTGACGCTTTGCTTTACTCGAGTAGATGCGATGGAAGCAACAGTACCTTCAATCAGCGTCCCACCATTCGTTGAAGGCAACGTTACCCCGCCCTCACCGTCGTCGGCGTCAACAACAGCAAGCAACGCAGAAGACAAGGCTGCGAAGAGACGAGCATACGACGCGTAACGCAAGCGTTTGAAGCGAGCTGCGGACCCGGAACTTCGTGCACGCTGGAGCCGTTCGAGTCGTACTTGGTGTGCGCATCGTGTAACAATTAAGCATTCCCAAACCATACCCAATTACGCAACATTCACGCGATACCCCCACCACTCGGCGACGCATTTACTCGAGTTTCCCCCGTGGGAAGATGCGGACGACTTTTTCTTATCACCCTGTGGCTGGTGTAGGATACCCTTAGCCGATTTTGCACCGGTAAACTCAATTTAAATACCCAACAATACTTCCTTTTACGTTGCACATTAACTTCATATTCTGTCAATGTAATTCTTTTTGTCATGTTCATTCCAGACTTTCTAAAAAAGAAGGCATAATATCCTTGCTGGCCGCTACAAAATTCAGCCTACCTATTATAAGAACAGAAAAAGAAACCTTCTGAAAGTGAATTTCAAGAACCGTTCCGGAAGGGAATTCCGAGCGCGCCATAGCCTTAGGAATTTTAAACACTGTAGCGTAGTCTCCGGTCGGCAAATAAGGAAACGCGCGGCAGTTCAGAGCTGAAATTTTTAATATGCTTCTGAACGCATAAACACTTAGTGAGTGCGCGTAAAATTATTAATCTATAGACTGGGCGGACCTCTATGTTTAGGGCTACAGTCCCGGCCACTAAGCTTGTCTTGTGCGTTCGGGCCACACTACATTAACCAGGCTCATAAGCACTGCAGCCAGTTCCTCTTTTTATCTTTCGCCTGTCTAGCAGCTAACATCTTCCACCCGCCTTGCACCCGCATGGTAGCTTAACAGCTAAGGTGTCGAACTGCTGAGATTGAGAGCGCATGTTCGATGCCCTACCACGAAGGCTGCATTTCGATAGGTGCGAAATGCAGGAACGTCCGTCTAGCTCAATTTAGGTGCACGTTAAAGACTCTCAGGAGGTCAGAGTTGATACGGAGCCCACGTTTACGGCGTGCCTCGTAACAACCGTCGATATCTCTTACGTGTCCTTCTTGTGAGATGTAAGCGCGCATCGCTCACAAACGTATTACTGCATTCCTTTACTCCGATAATGTACCAACATAAAGATCACCATGGTTTTCGTAGTGGTTATGACACTGTAACGCAGTTACCCGCCACAGTGGTCTAGCGGTTATGGTGCTCGACTGCTGACCCGAAGGTCGCGAGATCCAATCCCGGCCGTGGCGGCCGTATTCAGATGGAGGCGAAATGCAAGGGGCCCGTGTACTTAGATTTAGGTGCACGTTAAAGAATCCCAGGTCCTAGAATTTCCTAAAATTAACTAGAGGGGACTCTGGCGCTGCGATCGTTCAGCTACTATGTGAATGATGGGTAGTAGACAAATTTGCCTAATCTTCGTGCTTGCGGCTTCAAACGTACTTATGGCGTTGTTTATTGCTATGTTTTGGTTTTCTTTCGGATAAAAGAATGGATCGTTGTGAACTTTGTGACCAGATTTGAATAGCTGAGCCCTAAAGAAGTTAAAGTGGCGAAGTGAAACTGCTGACTTTTGCTGAACTTCGTTTTGCGATAAAGCGGATGCAGGCGACGCGGAGCCAAACGGAGCCGAAAGTACGAAGTTTAGACAAATTTGTGTACTACCCATAATTCCCATGCTGGCTGAAGAGTCATGCGTTGCAGCTCCCATAGACACTAGCGCCAGAGTTCCCTCTAGTAAGTATTGTAGGAAACTCTATGCAATTTCCGGAGCCCTCCGCTCATCATCATATCGTGATTTTGGGGCTTAAAACCCTGAGAAATATTATGCAACGCAATTAGTCGATTTTGTGCATGATGTCGCCTATAATTTAGATCTAGGCAGTCAAGTGGATATCATCTTTATTGATTTCTCTAAAGCTTTTGACTCTGTAGTTCATTTCTAAGCAATGTCAAAACTGAACGCCTTGCTCAATAACCCTCGTATTGTTTCTTGGATAGCCCGTTTTATTCATTGTTGCTCATACTTTGTTTTCAACTAAGCAGAATAATCTCTGGTTCTCGTCGCGTACGGTGTTCCTCAGAGATCCGTGCGAGGCGTTCTATTATTTTTACTGCACAATAATGATTTACCTCACATCACCTTATCCGAAATCAGACTTTACGCAGATGGCTGCGTCCAATATGAATCTATTAATTTCATTGGTGACCATTTCCGCCTTGCACAATTCTTCGCCTTTTAGCGATTGGTGTAAAATGTGGCTAATTAGCATCAACTGCAGTAAAACAGTCGTGATGTGATTTACCAATCAACATAATTCCTTCTCTTTTGATTACTTTCTGGGTGGCAGCCAACTTTAAGGAGTAGCTGTACAAATATTTGGGCGTCATTCTATCGGAAGAGCATTCTTAGACTAACCAAATTAATTATGTAAGCCTTGGGACGTTAAACCCCAGATATTATTATTATACGAATACGTAAACGGGAAGCCCCAAAAATTTGGTTATTTGGTTAGGTTACTTTACCTAACTCCAATCGCGGTACTAAAGTGTTTCTATATAGAACACTAATTCACCATGTTCTTGAATATGCATCCGTTGCTTGGTTCCCCTACGAGCAGCTACGAACCTCGCTCGATATTATTCAACGAAAATCTGTCCGATTAATTTTCCATAACTACAGCAGCAGCTTCTCACCCGCCCGTAGTTTTCGATCGCTGAACATTAACCCACTACACTCGCGATATCAGATCGAAGCTTTAAAATTTTTATATGCAATTATTAACTCCTCCTCCGGCCTGTCTAGTGGTAGCTTCATCGCATTTACTAACGAAAGTTGCACCCGTAGCTCCCACGCTTTGAACATAACACATTTCTGTGCTCGTACTAATACATGTAAATACATTTTTTTAGGGGCGAAGCTCCTCAGGATGTGGGCCTGTCCGTCCTTTGTAGTATGTAGTATGTAGCCACGCATAGTAGGATGCATCCACTCCATGTGATAAATATGGCGATGACGACTGATGACCACGAAGAATAAGCGCGTTCCAGTATAGTGGAATGTACCCACTACACGTGATAACGATGACGATGACGCTGGTGACCATGAAGTATAAGCGCGTTCCATGACGATGACGACTGATGACCATGAAGAATAAGCGTGTTTCAGTATAGTGGAATGTACCCACTACACGTGATAACGATGACGATGACGCTGATGACCATGAAGTATAAGCGCGTTCCAGACCAAACATTCTCTTTCTGCCATGGATGAAAACGATCGTGAACGCGCTGTCACCCTCGAAAGGCAAAATGGCAACGCCGACAACAAACGTTCCCCTGAGCTTAACGTCATATAGGAGGACCCCCGCGTTTGTGTCAGGTCTTTGTATGATGATCGAGTGAGCAAAATTTACAGGGATTGACGGTTTACCAGATTACATCCGGAGCTTCGCACACTCATCATCATTCACTTCGTGGATATGGCGGGATTTTTTTTTCCACGCACAACAGAGCTTTGGAATTATCATCCCGCCCGATAACGCTCGCTCCTTACCACTGAAATATTTTTTTACTAATGCTCCCGTTCCTCTACTTGACTTTTCTGTTGTTGGTGTTGTGTGTGTGTCCATGCCTACTTATTCTCCGCTTTTATTTTCATCTTTCCTTCCTCTCCCCCTTCGCCATTGTGTAGAGTAGCAATGCATATGTCATTCCGCTTAACCTCCCTGCCTTTCCCTCTTGTATCTCTCTCTCTCTCTCTCTCTCTTTAGTTGCCTAGTTGCCATTGGTGAGCATCTTACTGACGTAAATTACTTCATTTTTAATCATTGTTCTTTGTGTGCGTATGTGTATTGTTTTTTACCAATAGTAGTATTTTCTTGCAGTAAGCCGCGGTGGTACATCAGTTACAGTGATCGGCTGCTGACCCTTAGGTTGCGGGCCCAGCCGCGGCGGTCGCATTTAGATGGAGGCGAAATGCTATAGGTCCGTGTACTGTGGGATGCCGGTGCATGTTAAAGAACACCAGGTGGTCAAAATGTCAGAATCTCTTCCCAACGGCGTGCCTCATTATGATATCGTGCTTTTGGCACGTAAAACCTCACAACTTATGTTTTTTTGCATTATATAGCGTTCCCACTCCTGCTGTATAGCCCTAAACAGGGCGGCCGCATATGTCAATAAATAAATACCGCGGTTTTGACTCGTAAAACCCCGGGAAATTATTGAAGTTATCTTTTTGTCTCAGTTTGCGTGCCCCTCTTCCCACTTTCCCAGTTGAGGGTACAGCACGCAGGAATATTCTGTTATAATTAGCCTCCCTCTTTCTCCTCCTTATCTTTCCCTTCCTCTCAACAGCGCTGTCCGAGTTTCAGAGCGCCGGCAAGTGACACTCGCTTTTCGCACGAGCGCCGCCGTCGACACCAAAGCTTCTCCTGCGTGTCGCATTTCTGGTTTCGATGGGTTCCGCAAAAGGGTCACCGGCAGGATGTCTTCCAGCCGCTTTTGCTTCGTCTCCGTCAAGCCGTCATCACTGAGCGCATTCCTTTCTCCGTCGTCGCGTACGTGTATCGCTTTCCGCGCTGCGGCCGCTTGTCGCCGGGTGAGTGGTCCCAGTCACGTCGTGAAAATGCCGTTAGCGCCACCCTTCGGCTGTGCGCTGTGGCTGAAAGGGAAGGCGCAGATCATGATGGACAAGCGCATGACAGGAGACAAACTCGGGTGTAAGCCCGGCGGCCGCCGGTCTACGCCTATACCGCTGCAGGCCAAACTGCCACGGGGGAGCTTCAATAATAACTCGACACGTGCGTACGTGACGCCAATGCTGACGACTTACTCGGCACTCCTTTCGTTTCGGTGGCCGGCAGACACTTGCACCACTCTAGCCTCACCCAGCCTCACTGCGTTCTTTTTTTTCTATTATAGTAACCGGTCCTCTCTGCTCATTTGTCATATTGTTGGCGGGCGGATTCATTATGGGTATGTTACAGGGTACCTTTTTTGACGACTTCATATGCGTTCGGAGGCGCGATAAAAATGTGACAGTGCTTGCCAAATAAGGAGATGGAACTGTTACGCAAATTTTACTCACATTTACGAATAGGTGCCAACTTTGAAAGAAGTAGCATACACGCACGAAGTAGAGTAGGAGTAGGATATACGCATATAAAGGAGCATACGCATACGCAAACTAGGAGTTTATGTATGTGCTTTTTGACATACCATTTATTTCTTTGTTATATTTATTGATTTATTACCTTTTCTGCGTCGAGGTTCGGAGCATACTACACAACATTACTGAAACTCGTATTTGGTAGTGCGGGAAGTAGGACTTCTGTCGAACTGTAATCTTCAAGAGGATTGCAAGCAGCCTAACGATAGATCGCAACACCGTCCTGGGAGAGGGTGGTGGGGCTGGAATCAGGTTGTCCTCTGCAGCGCTTCCACTTTGGTGCATCAATTCCACCCACACTGAATTCATGGCAGATGGTTCTCACTCACAAGGTTATATTACGAGGCGGGCTCGGGACAGCAGGCCCGACTTGCTTGTAGTTGGTAAGTTTGGCACGTCTGGCTAGTACATGATGTGGTGAGGCCCTATAATGCTTGGTGCCCAGATAAGCACGTGCACCCTCTCCCACGACTCCCCCACCGTCCTCAAAATCCCAGCTGAGCTTGACGCCCTGCCTGGGGTGTGTGGGATGGGCGAGGAAATGGCGAAAATTGGGGAACAGGGAAGGCGGACGGGGGTTTATTACAATAACTGTAGTTCTTTCATGCACTGCAGTCCTGCGGGGCCTTGAATGGACGTTATGTCCACGGGGTAGTGTGGATGTGTGCATGGTATGGAAGGAAGAATAGGCAGGTATGAGAGGAGGAATCGGTAGGACTTAACGTAGGATTTTCGGCAAGCGTCTGCATAGCCAGTGAACGTGTTCGACAGCACAGGGTGGGTCTTATAGTTAGCTTCTGTTTTTATTATTGAATGAGTTTACGGAGAGGTTGGTGCCTATACATGGCTCCGGCTACTCCTCTTCCCTTACTTATTAATTGGTGTCACGAACTTATAAATAAAAGTAGAGTACTGTAAAACTCACTCACGGTAATGTCCTTTTAAAAGGAATGTTCTCACGTCATGCATAATGTCCACGTGTCGCCAACAATGTTCACACACAAGACACACAATAAACGTTCGCACTTTGCCGAAGAGTTCATCTCACAGTCCTCTGTATAATGCGGTCACACATCACTAGGCCCTTGCCCGCACTTTAAACACAGCTGCCTTGAATCACAAGAGGCAACGCGAAACATGTGACCAGAAGTATCTAAATGTGCTTGTTCCGCTGTACAACTACCCATATTTATAACGTTAAGCGCAGTGCTGAATTGACGAGGACGGGACAGGGAGTGACACACACACAAGCGCTAACTTTCAACAACGATTTATTGTGAGATAGTTGAATCAGCCACCATACACGAGTTAGGCCAAGATTGTGTCAGCGCACCTTCATTATCATTGTCCAGAAAAGAATTATCATTCCTACAGATCCTCCACATTTGCGCATGCCTGATGTCCGCAATTTTCATGTATTTATCAGATGATCCGGCTCACAATAAATCATTGTTGAAAGTTAACGCTTGTGTGTGTGTCACTCCCTGTCCCGTTCTCGTCAATTCAGTACTGCGCTTAACGTTATACATATGTCGCACCAACGAGGCCAAATATCCAGCCTTGCTACCCATATTTTATGGAGAGTGGCTGTGAAGGAAGAGATCGTAGATGCTGATATATGACTGCGATCACCAATTCGCGCCTCTCTGGTGTATTTGTGTATATAGAAGTAAGGATGTGATGGTATCGGCTAGTGAGGAAGACCGTGATTTCCTTTTTACGCCTTACGTTTGGTATATTAGTCGGAGGACTGACGCCAGCGTCATTGAAGGTTTTAACATGGAGAACATTCCGGGGAGCATGAGTGAGCACTGAACTTGACAGGGTCGGCATTTCTGCTGGAGGTAGTTTCTCCATTTTACTCGAATGACTTGCCCGCGACTTCGTTGGGGTGTTCATCTTCCGAGGCTTGTGTGTGTTGAATTTCGTCACGAGAGCGCGTTAGCAGAGCGCTTCCCATGTCTTATGTGCAAAATTTCACCTGAAGGAGCGGAAAAAGGGGCTCATGCGTGTTTAGCCAGTCGACTGTGCCGCGTACACTTATGTGTCTGCTAATGGCCGACGCGAAGCGCAATGCACGCTCCTTACTAGCTCATCAAACGTGGGAAAAAGTGGTTGGGCCTTTTATCGATTGGCTTTTCGTTCAGGCGAACTTGTGTCCATTGTTTGCTGCAAGTTCGCAGTGTGTAGAAAAAAGTCGTTTTACAGCGAAAGCTGTTATGCGCTCACAACAGCCGGTTGTGGTGGCGTAGTTATCCGCCGCCGCCGGTGTCCGTAACCGCTGTCGCGCGAAATGAAAAAAATACCCAGGGTCGGATGGCATTTGAACCCGGGCCCCTCCGCGTGGCAGTCGAGTATTCTACCACAGACCACGCCGGTGCTTGAAACTCCTTCGCAAAAAGACCCTATACAGGCGTCATGTCGGGCTTTAACATGTGTATCGCTTTAAGGAAGGAAGGAAGAAACAAGCGGAAAGACAGGGAGGTTAGCCAGTTCTTAGACCGGCTGGCTACCCTGTAAATATGTAATATAGCGTGGCAGAAGAGTAAAATAGCAGCTAGGCGTCACACAATGTGAATTGCTTAACGAGTGGGTTGTTTAAAGCTTCCAACCGATTACAAAAGGCTCACCCATAATTTTTCGTATGCATTAGTCACAGTATCAACAAAGTGCACATAATTCCTTACGTATGTGCGGCGGGTACCTCGCTTCTCCGCAGATCCAGAGAATGAAGAATAATGACATATTGGGGGCTGCTCTACACCGCAAAAAATATGATTATTTATGGCGTAGTGGGTACCTTGCAAGTATACTTGTAGTAGTTGCCCCAAAGAGAGTTTACAACGGGCTCCAGAAAGGCCGCTCTTCGAGCTTTCGCTGTGACTGTGCTGCGTGTTCCGCGCAGGCCTGGCGTTTTTTCCCCTCCCTTGAATTTTCTGGATGTGTTTGGGGTACACGGTTCCCTCGTACCTCGGTCGTCAAAAGGGGCGAGCGTGAGCTTTGTGCTGACCTTATCACCTCTCAGTTGTACCGGTGAGACGGCTACGGAACACCTGATTTAATGTGTATGGTGTAAGCGCATTCCTAGGATAAGGATCTGGGAAATACGAGTGCTATATAACCGAGACATCTTGCGTGCGAGGAATGTAAGTTGCCCCTATAATGATGTAGCCGAGTGTGCTCTGAGATCATGTAGTAGCGTACTCGATCACCTCACTAATTATGTGAATAAACTTACTTAACTTTAGAATAATAGACCATTCCCTTCACTTCAACCTCACCGTGGATGAGGCGGGCGACGAGAGGGGCCAGCTACCGTTTTGAGACGTGCATTGCCGCAAACCCTTAGTTTATGCCATGAGGTACTTGCACTGTATTGTAATAACCGAATAAGCAGTGGCAAGTTGCTTCTTATTGGCAGCCTTAGTACGTTTCCTGTTTTTAATGAGCAGGAAGCGTCCGAGTTATTGGTCAGTTTTTGACTGATTCATGCGCTTTGCAGCGGTTCAGATTGCCTTGGCATGAGGAAAACAGAAGTGCCTGATTTGAAGGACAAGAACCTCTATGCCAGTTCGCATTAAACTAGGCACATCAGACGCGGCAAAAAATCCAAGCATTTGGTTTATTCGGTGCAGGATTATCAAAAAGAGCTTTTTCGTTCCTTTTAGTTATTTCTTTGCCTTTTTCATTTGCTTTTTTTCTTTCCGCGCATACGCGCACCAAGAACCACGAACCTGTATTTAGTGTCCGCTTAGAAATATTCCATTTTAATGGTAGCCAGGAACTATTCAGTATGTCTAATGTGGTGCGTGTTTCGAGGAGAGACGGGGTGGCCTATATATTTACCGATTACTTATACGTAGTCAACAGGCTTTACGCAGTTCTCCCATGACAGGTTGGCCGCCCTTCCGAAGAAATGTTTGAATGTGGGAAGCTGGCAAAGAAAGCTAGAGCGAGAGAGAGAGGAAGAAAAGATATTATGCCAGAGTTGTGGCGTTACGGACGTACTGGGCCATTCAAAGTAGCGTTTAGCATGTCGATCAATGTAGCAGTTAAAAGAGAGAATAACATTGTTTCGTTCGCTGAGATATAACAATGACCTCCCTGAAGCTATTACTTCTCTTTCTTTTGTTTTGCTTGCAATTCTTATCCCGCGTAGCGCTTTAAAGTTCTTTAGAGACGTCATCAAAACTGCACAGGCGAAACGAGGGGCTCGCGGCAGAAACTGCCGAGGTCATTGACTTTTCTCCTTCAGTTCTCGGCGTATCGTCGAGAGTGCGTCGTGTCGTTGCTTTGCGTGCGCGCGCGGGTAAAAGGGCGAACGGTAGCTTAAAATCAGAGATCAGAGAATATAGAATTTTTATTGCATTTCCCTCGGCTGCTCACTGTAGAAGAGGGAAGGGGCGCGCTCTTTTATCGCCGCTGCCACCACGTGCAATAATGCCTCGCGGAAAGAGAGCGCGCACCGACCATATTGATGCGGCGCCTCGAAACGAACGACCAGAAGGAAATGCAAGGTGGAAGAGAGAAAGAGATTAATGAATACTTGCACTGGGCCAAGAACGCCGCCTCGCCGAGCGGGAGCGCGTGGATCAATAGAGCAGCAGCGGCCCCCGTCTGGCGGCCGCCTGCGCTGCATGCCGGCGGCCCGCCGACGCCGACACAACGCAGTTGACGGTACCGACGTCGCCACGCCGGTGCACTCTTCTACAACCCCGGCGGTGCGCACTACGCCGTCGGGGCCCGTCAACAGCGGACCACCCGCTTGTTCCTCGTCTTCAGTCGTGTATAGTTTCCGTTTCTTGCTATCTTGGCGCCGAGAATAAAAGCCGCTCATCGGAGATTTGTTTTCACGCGCCGCTGGAGGGGCGCGCACTTTGCATATTCTTAGCCGCGGTGCATTCCAGCAGCGCGGCTTTGCGTGGGCGTTTATTGCTCGCACAATCTTTGGTGCTCGCGCGACGTGCGACGCATCTGGCAGCGCACCCACCGCTGGTGGCCGTCTGGTGGCGCACGTCTGGTGGCCGCACATTTCTGTGGCCGCGCCGAAATGTAGAGGCGGCCGGCCGATTCCCGTGGCTGAGCACGTTGCCTCTGATGCGCTCCGTCGGCGGCAACGGATGGGCCTCGGGCGAAAAGGAATTCTGTGTAGTGGCCCGCTCGGAGCGAAGGCTGACGCCGCAGGAAGCCGGCCAAAACTGGCATCTCTCTCCTGTCCGCTACACACGCTGCGATCTATCTGCGCTGTTGTTACAGCGGCGTTGTGTTCTGTGCGTTCGCAATGCGTACATGTGCCTGGATGAGCCTGCTCGTGTATGCTATAGTTTTCTTTGTTCGTGTGTGAATGAGTGCGGACGTATAGCCAGCAAGACCTTGCAGCCTTTCGCACGCCTAGGCGACATTACAAGATGAATGCTTCTGCGTCCTTCCTATTGTTTTCGTCCTTTGCATTTCCTTACACTCACTGAGAGCGCGGCTTCCGCCCCATGTGGTCATTGTATGGGCGATAAGCATCACGCAGCATGTGAGGCTGAAACGTTTGGTGCCACCGCAGGAGGCCACGGAGATACATATATAAGCGGCAAAAGTAAAACAAGCGAGCCAACTTTTTCTTTTCTCTCTTTCTTTCCTTCAAAACGACGACAACATATGGATCGTTTTTTACAAAACAAGAAAGTATTGAAGGCGGCCGGTTAACGGCAAACAGCAACAGCGAACAAATAACTTTGTCTATGCTGTCACAGTTTGGTTCTGATTCCCTTCCTTCCCCTTGTGTTCATTTGTCTAGGCTGCTTGCTCTATTATAGAGCGCAGAGCGCAAGCTGTTATGAGCTAACAAATAACAGCCGATATTGGTGGCGCAGTTGTCCGTCGCAGCTATCGCGCACAAGGAGAAAAAAGAAAACCAAAAAACGTTTGTGTGTGAGCTTTTTTTCTCATTGTGCGCGATAGCTGCGACGGACACCGGCGGCAGCGGCGGCGGCGGACAACTGCGCCACCGACTGGGTATTTGATCCTACATTATTAAAATTTGCTTCCGCAGAAATGCCATCGCTTTTTAAGAGGGCGCTCAGGTCAAACGCATTACAGTCTGTTTTGTTTATTTTTCTTTTTTTTAGGGGAGGGCTATCGAACTCCAAGTGGTCGTAGCAGCTTGACGAATGAGTTTTCACAATTTCGCAAACAGTAGGAGTATTTTTCAATTTAGTATGTGTGAAACACGTTTCGGTACGAACTTTCGTGTTCGAATTTTGCCCAACCTTTCGCGACCTACACTTGCGTTCGCCGTCATTGTTCTTTGATGTGTTACCGATTGCCGCTCCAAATTATTTTTTGTTAAGGTAAAGTTGAGGCAAGTTGACACTGCTCGTACAGTGCTCCCGGATATAAACGCGAAAATTTAGGGCTGAGTAGTGCACGTACTTTCATTTCCAGCTTCTTCAGTTCTCGTCACATCGGCGTGATTTTGACTAGAACACTTACATTACTCAACGTTACCTGCAGTGGCCAGATTCGCAGCGACATGACACAGTTATCTCGAGTAAGCACACATAGCAGTCGTTACACTAAAAAACTGATGTCGCGTTTCACTCCATCAGTACTGTACACATTTACGCAAGCGAGCATGCGTAACATGAACGCAAGTGAGCATGCGTTCACTAACTGGTTAGCACAGTCTGAGATTCAAACACACACAAACTGTGGCACCACGAAGATGAAAACAAGGTGAAAATTATTGATAGATTTGTTATGGTCATCTTTTTAATTGGGGCCATCGCCGCTGCCAATCTCAAGAAAGCAACAGTGTGAATTGGGACCAATTGGCTACGCTTTGCGTCCTAGAAAAAGTATGAGAATATCCGCTTCAGTGTCACTTCTTAATGAAGTATCGCTTCCCTATATATTCTTGAAAGTGTACATATCTGCAAATTTAAAATGCGCATGTTGTGAACGCAATAAATTTTTCTTCGAGGACGGGCCTTTGGCAGTGGTACTAAAGCAAGTGAAGAGCAGAAACGAAGTGAATAGCGAAAAGAAGATGAAGCAACTGAGGCTTATAAGCAGGGAAGCAAGGCGTAATGATATGCTAGGGCTGTGCCTCATTAGCGATTTTTTTTTTTCGTTTCGTAGACCGCTACCTCTACGCAAAAGATACGTTTCCCGTACAAACCATGTGATAACTCTTTGCTGTGACAATTTACTCGACTCAACACTCAACAAACTAAAGAGGGGACAATGGAAAGTATAAAGCCTGACCTCTCTGTGATTACTGTGCGGATTTAGCACAAACCCGCTGTATGTAAATGGCATAACATAGTATGCAATAGCATGGCTATATTGCATAAACGTATGCGTATTACGTTTCTTCGCAACAAAACATAACAAAAAAAAAACAAGAAGGTCTTAGCGTTCGCATTGATGTAAGTAACTGTAGATCTACCGTAACTAGTACGTACCACGTCTAATGTCTTGAATAACGCATAGTTACTATTACTAACTAAGGACGGTTCAACTGATTTTTGCCTCTGTAAAGACTCGATGGGCAATGAGCATGCCAGGTATTTGGATTTTGGTTATACACCTGGCGACGCGTTTGTCAAAATTTTCAAAAATTTTCAGAATTTTGATACTTCGTGTCTCGCATCTCTCAGCAATTTCTCGTTTATCTCGCGCATAAAATGAGATATTACAACTTTTTGTAATTGAAAAAAAAATCAAGACGTGTGTTCTACAAGGCTGCAAAGGTGAAAAACCGAAGATGGTGAAATGGTGAACTTTCATCGAAGGGTCGCTATAGCGAACGTTTCTTTGTATTTCCTTTGTCTTCTCGCTATCACTCTCACATATCAAAAAATTTTTTATTAAAAAATAGCTTGTGCAGAACCGATGCAGGACACGTTCCGCTGAAGTGCTGATAACGGTCTTGTACTCAACCACCCGCCTACCGGAACTCCTAACCACATCCCTAGGCGCACTTAAGTGGAGTTTCTTGCTCTTCACTCACGGCGTGAAAATGAATCGCGCTGTCTAAAGATGTCTTCGAAATAACGGGCGACGAGAGTGTTTCGTGACAAGTGACTAATTTCCACTCGAAAACTGCAGCTCCAGGGAAGAAACACTCGTTGTTTATTATACGTCCTTTATTTTTGTTTAAACGATTATAACACGACATAACGTGTAATGCATTCATGTGCGTACTGCTGTTCCAAAACTGAGTTGCACGATTTCTTTCTCTTAGTTTCTGCGTTTCAGTAACAAAGCGTGGGCGCCTATCAAGTGCGCAGAAAACTTGCCGCATATGATGTACCCAACGTGGTGGATTATTATGCTGCTCTGGGAACTGGCATGTGCTAAGATAATCGCCGGCATTCAGCGCCGTGTTTCTTTATTTTTGTTCTTCTATTTACACCTCCTTCTTTCCCCCATTACCATTGTACTCGATCATAAAATTCCCACATAGCTCAATTTTATTAAGAGCAATTCTCGCCTTCTTTTCCTTTTTTTTTTCTTTCGCTCCACGCTTAAAGAACGGGTCTTTGGCTCGGCGCTCTTAAACCGTGCAGACCATTTATCCCCGGGGTGTAGAACGCTTATTAGTGCGCCAGGACTAAGTCATTAATCAAATTTGCATGCTGTATTTCAAACTCCGCTGGAACAATGCGTGCTGGCTGGCCGCAACCCGTTCTTAAAAACCGCGGCGCGCCATCGCTGTCTGGCCGGCCCGGTTTGCTGCTGCCGATCTCTGAAGGAGGAGCCCGCCCCACTCCCAATGAGCATTTTTCTTCTTCATCTTCATTTTCAGTTTGGCGCGGACGATATTTCTCTTGCACCACGCTATATTTCTAGGCCTGCTGATATGCGCGCGCCTTCTCTGCTGGCCAGTCTGCCCTCGCCCGCAGCACACGCCACGTGCACCTTTTTCTATTTCCTTCCTTCCCTGTCTCTTTGTTCGCTTCGTTTCCTGTTTGGGCCGCTCCGAAGGAGACGGTGGAGACGGCAGCAGTGCGGGACCCGCTGACGGAGTCCCCGAAATGCCGCGCGTGTACACACGGGCCCGTCGGCTTCATTGTGCCAATTACGGCCCATTGCGTTGCAATTCGATTACGCGCGCCGCGGAGGCTAGCACTTTTTCGCGGTACTTTCTGCGCGGCTTTATTTTTCCTGGCCAAGGCCGCTCTTGGCCGCCAGGCGAAGGAACGCGTATGAACCAGTAATGAGCGATTTTTGTCCAGAAGGTGCGTTGCTTTTTGTCCGCTCCTGTCTGTCTCTTTCTATTTTCTGTGCTTGCGGGCTCCGAAGCACATACCGCGCAGAAGAGAAAAAAACGCCTGCCACACCGACGTTCGACACCCATAACAGAAGAGAATCAATTGACATCAACGTGAACCACGATTAGAAAAACCTTCGATATCGGAACATGTATACAAACGACGCAACGAAAAATCGCCGCGAGATTGCTAAAATCTGAAGATCTCGCAAAAGTATGTGATTTGTCTAGGAAACACCTTTTTATAAAACATTTTCGAAGTCGAGTCCGTGACGGAGCTCCATGCTGAGCTAAGTACAGTAGTATATAGATGCGAAAGAAAAAAGAGGTAGGAAGGCCCGATCGAGATGTAACATGTGCGCCTGTCCATTACTCGCCCATAATCGATCACTAGACCCGGTCAGCTTTAAGAACAGTAGCAATGCCCGCATCGCTTCGCTGGCCCGACACACGTAGAACCACGGCCAGAGGATCTTTTCCATTGAAAATGGTCAATGGTCTGGTCGGTTTACCACAGTGCGAAGAACATCGCGTACGGTTATAAAGCGATCACAAAAACACAATATGTGTTGTATCGTCTCACATTGTACAACTTTTGCAGACCCGACTAAAATGTAAGGACTAACGTTATAGCAAACAGTATACTGCATATGCGGCTTATTCACGGCGAAGTACAGGGCTGGCTTTAAACCTGTAGAAAAAAAGGCTTCCATTCACGCGCACTTAAAATATATTTCTTCGCCATAGCTCTCGCAAATAAGCAGCAAAATTTCGGAAAACTTCTACTAAAATATGTATTCTTATTATAAGCGTTTTTGTGAACTCCACCCGAGGCAGTCGCTATATCATTTTTACATCGGGGCTAAGATGGATGACGAGGGAAGTAGCATTAGAAACGATTACTTAGCGTAGCACACGGAAAGAAAGATTGAAATTGTGTGTTGTGTGAAATCACTTGTGTCGAGAACTACATCGCTAAGCTTGTAATGAAGATTGAAACCAGAACACAGGGGAAGAAAGTATAGGAAGAGGGGGGGGGGATTAAAATCAGTTGAAGGAAGGGAAGAAATAAATTGTCAAAAAAAAAAAACGAAACTTGGGACTGTTAGAAAGGAAATGCTTAGAGGATGAAAGGGAACGTTATGAAGAACAACAGTTCACTTAAAATTTGTGACGCTGACTGTGAAAATAAGAGAGGGAGAGAGAGAGATAAAAATTAAAGATAGCCGGATAGGATGCTCCCCAAAATGAGATATTCAATTCTCCTTCCTTCAGTGAGAAATGGAATGCACGATGGGAGGACACGACTGAATAAAACGATTTATCATTACGTGCATCTTTTATGGAAGTCACTAAAACAGGGAATGTATGGCTTACTTCTCATATAATATGACACGATGATAAGTAGCTTGTAGTGCGACCGTGGTATCTGTCTTGTTGTTAATTAAATCATGAGACAATAGAGAAGAAAGATCACTGAGGGGTCTGCTATTCGAGTGGTTCGAAATAAACTCTATCCAAAAAGCAAGGCTGCCAAAAGCAAGAAAGGAAGCAAGACAGTGTGTACCTCAAAATTAAAAGACCAAAAATAACTCAGGCATAGGCTGCTGTATAGTATATGCGCAGTTAGAGCAGTTAGAGTTTCATGCACTGGCAACACGCTAACGTCCAATCGCAGCGAGCGTTTCTCGAGGCTGTCACTATCTGTTCAATCGCTGCACAAAACAAACAAAAAAAAAGAACCTTACGAAACAGCCAAGGATAAATCGCCACCTCTACAAATACTGCATACAATATATGAGAGCATTCTGCCCAAAGAATGCAGGAAATACTGGCGCACGGTCACAGTGCGCCAAAGGTCAGCGTATGAACCCGTCTAGGATGGATCGTCCTTTAAAGAGACTACATAAGCTCATCATCTGTAAGGAAGTTACGAATTTCCGTGACAGCGTGTCTTTATTTGCTAGAGCACCAGCACTGATCAACAATATTGTTTATGGATAAGGGAGACGTATCCCAGCCTATTCAAGCGGTTGAGCGTGATCCCTCGCCGCACCTTGTCTAGCGGGCCGTCGATGAGCAGATCGGGGTGTTTGGAGCGGATGCAAACAGCCGAGCACTTGTTCTTCATTTTACGTGCAATAGGCAGTGATTGTGACACTCTCACGCTAGACAAAATTCTGTTGTTCATGATTATGAGTGGTGGTAAGGGTAGTGATAGAAGTAGTAACAGTAGAAAACCCCACGGGATAGCTCACCTTAGGCAATTCTCTTAAGAAAACGTAATTCAATTCTTCGCTCTCTCTAGAAAAAAATTACACTTCGTTTGCAGACGTCGCAGAACTTCTTTACAACCCGTCGTGGTAGGTTAGCGACTAAGATACTGCCGGCAGCGCTGCAAAGCTGAAGACGCGGTTTATATTCTGACGGGGCGACATCCAAAAATACCCGTACACTTAGATTTCGGTGCACGCTAAGGAGCCCCAGGTGGTCAAAATTAAGCTGGTGTCTCCCTCACGTTGTATTTAATTTTATAATTGTTTCTGGAAATAACTTCACTTTCCTGAGGTATCAGTTAATATTTGCTTTTTAAAGGGCCCCTTAACCACCTGGAGTTCGAAATTTAGTTGTAGTGTTGCAGTTGTGCACGAGTCTATAACGAACACCTAGCCGTGAGAATTTTTCGAAACGGTGCCGTAATAGCGGAGTTACATGTGTTCCTTGATGATCGAAACGCGGCCCTCGCTCGTTTCGCTCTTTCCTTCGCTACGCTCCGTTCGTCAGTTCGTCTCTCCTTCTCGCAGAGTGTTCCCCCTCGTCATACGAGGAAAAAGAGCAGGCGGCGCGCATATATTTGCTGCAGACAAACAGGTTCATGGTGGTGCTGACATGACGAGATGTGGGTGCCGACATCACGGCCAACGAAACCGAAAGGCCCAGAGAGGAGCCCGGTTTTCCTATATTGTGGCGCACCCGCGGCTCGTAGCACTGCCGCGTTTGGGACTGCTGGTCGTGACGGCATTCTCAACTCGATGCGCATGTTTACTTGAAATGCTAAAAAAAAAATATCGCAGGTGGTTTAGGGGCCCTTTACGCAGGGATTACGCCCTTGCTTAAGAAAAAAGAATAATTGAACATAATAAAGTAGAGCGGTTGTTTCGCTCCGTCTCTGTCACTCTCTTTTTCCCTCTCTCTTTCCCAACAAAGTACGTGGAACCACATAATGAGACGCGAGCGGCCGAGCATCCGTACTCCATACGGATTCCAACCGTGTCGGGACATGACAGTCGGTGTACTGTGTGCAGTGAGGTCCTGCTAAGCAGTATTCCACATTTTTCCCGAACGAAGCAATATTGTTGCTAAAGTAGGTACCGTAAAGACGAAGGGCAAGGAAAGAGGACATGGGGGAGGGCTTGGCTCCCCGACACAAAAAGTGGGAGGAAAGTAGGGAAGGCTGGGCAACGGTGACACGGTTCCGCTGCTGCTGCTGCTGCGGTATCACGCCGAGAAGAACGAGCTTGCGGCGTTCCGCGCTCGAAATGAACTGCGTCGGAGAGCCTACAGTGGAAATGAAGATTCATGCCGCTGAGAGACGACGGTGCGCGGGGTTCCTTTCAGAAAAGCAAAATTCAATCAAAGGTTCGGCGCTGGCGCTAATGAATACAAACGCGCCGCTTTTAGCGGGCCGCTCTCATACGCCATGGCGGGAATTACGGCGCGCGCTGCTGTCATCAGCTACCCTCCTTCCATTTCCCCTCCCCCACCCCTCACCAACGTCATGCTGTAGGAGAGGCAGCTGAAGTTCCTCATATATATATATATATATATATATATATATATATATATATATATATATATAATATATATATATATATATATATATATATATATATATATATATATATATATATATATATATATATATATATATATATATATTCTATTGCGCCGCCACGAGGAAGCCTGGCGACTGAACTCAACCCACAGCATCGGGTGGTGCTACGGTCGCGGATGCCCCGCGAGTTTAGGGTTATTGCGACGCGCGTGTTTCTATGCTAATGGCGCATAATACGCCTGCGTACATGATGCGTTACAGAGAAAAAAATTACAAAGAAACAAGTATAAAGTCGGGAATGACAGAAATTATGGCGGAATGCCTTTCAATATCCGTGGCAAGCTCGCTGTTTTCGCTGATTAAGTGTGTAAAGGCTCAGTAACGGGGCTGTCTAGCCTGGCCCCGAGGTGCGCGAAGGGCTCCATACATTACACTTCGACGGTCGCATTATCCGGGAAAGGTGTTACAATTTCACGTGAATTCTCGGCGTTCGTCCTCGTTAAGAGTTTTGAAAAATGCGACACAGACTCTCGACATGTCTACGAGGATGTTGTAGCCTCCATTTTGCCTGGCTCCCGTAACCCAGTCTGCTTTAATATCTTTTCTGTCCTTGTTTGCTTGAACAACGCCACCGCCGCCTCTTCTCTGACTTCTTTCTTCTTTAGCTTTTTAAGCGAAAACCTGAGGCGTGTTTGTTATGCTCCATGCATTTAGGTAAGCGCAACTGCATCTTACTGCATCTCCATCTCCTGATTATACAGGTCACTTTTCTGTCGGTGTGGAATTCACCCACGCTTTAAAGCTCGCGCTTGCATACCTTAGACCTTTGATCTCCAAGTACGTATGCCGTCCATCTTATCACGACGTAGCTCTGCCCTGATCATTGGAATGGCTGATAGCCCGTTATGTGACGTCTGCGCGTGCAGCGAAACAATCGCGCGCGTTCTCTGCGAGTGAACCCGCTTTAACTCCGAAAGCGCAGCCCTCTCCGCCGCAGTAACGCAGCTAGAGAACCGCCGACTCACAGAAAACAAAACTAGCCTGCCCGGTCTTCAACGCGAGCCGCTCTGAGGGTGTTGTTGCGGTTTCTTGGAGAAACCGCAATGAATGACATATTGAGATTGTTCTCAGACAACGTTGGTGTGTAGTATTGGACGGTGCTATAGTCATGACTTTTTAGTGCCGTCACAGACTCTCTTCCCTTCCGTAATACAGGGGCAGCAAACAGGAGACTTATTCTGGTTAACCTCCCTGTCTTTCCTTTATCTCTCTCTCTTTCTCTCGAAATAACAAGGTGGACTGCGATAATAGCTAAACCCTACTTTTCTAAGGATTGTGGTCGCGAATGGTTTCTGTCACCCTCACACGTTAGAAGTTGTGGATAGCTTTGAGCGCGTTACTAGGCGTCGCGACGTGGCATTGCATGGCGTCCATTTCTGCAGCATCCGAATTATAGCTACCGCGAGGGACAGGGAGCCCAAGTTAAGGTGCATATTTGCGAGTAAAGCTACACTATTTCGTGTAACTTTCTTGCAGAAGCATAATATTTATTCTGGCGCTTTATAGTCGCCTCCGCATTACATTTTTCTCTCTCTCTCTCTCTCTCTATAGTCGCCCTATATGTACCTAGCGAATAAAGAGAAAACTTGTTACTTTCTTGCAACATCTACGGCTTCGCACAGCGTACTTTTTGCGCAAAACTTCAGGTTCTCACTAGTCCGCAATGTGCTTGCGGTCACGATGATGATAGCGTAAAACACCTTCTTCTTGTACGCATGACACGGCACGCTGAGGCGAAAACTAGAAGCCGATTTAATTATGTGAAACCATCCACCTGTCACTCTCAAAGACGAATAGTTGGACCGTGGCCATCAAGGCAGCTGCAAGAAAGAAGACATGACGTTTAAAATTTTGCTGCTAGCGGAATATTAGCCCCACCCCCTGTTTACGGATTTTCTCATCGCAACCTTCCATCTTCTCCTTCCTGCCGTTTTTTGGTCACTGTTGAGTTTTTTAATGTCTAACTCACGTGTTTTGTTTCGTAGATATGTGGAGTATTTATATGTGGCTTTCCAGACTCATTTTGTGCACTTTATTTTGTTTACGGAACTGCATGAGTCCTTAGAGTGTGCGCGTGTGAGAAATGTGGCAAGTGTTTTGTACTCTCTCCTGTGCTCTCCTGTGTTTTCAATCTTTCTTGTGCCTTTAGTTATGTATGGCATTAGCGGAAGAGCAGCCGGTGCCAGTAAAGTCACAAACCCTTCTTATAAACCATATCAGCTATATGGCCGCCGCACTTCGCATATTTTTCTGTGCTGCACTTACTCTGCTGTAATACAGAAAAAGTATAACCAGAAAATACAGTAATGTACATGACACAGATGAAGCTCAACGAAATGTGGAAAATTGTTCCTGCGTACACCCGCTGAATATACGAGATTGAATATTCGTCACGTACAAGTATTTTCACTCGGTCGACTGACTCGTGCGAAGGCGTGTCGTGAACTTGCTCATCATCTGTTTAATCCCCTTACCCATTTCCCACCTTATCCCCAACAGCGGCCAAGAATCGACGTTTCCTTTCAATAAAGGTCACATTCAGTATTCCTCATGACGTTTTGGATAGCGATACGCTTTTACTACATTTAAAGGTCTATGTAAGGAAGTTTTGTTAGGTTTGGTCGAGGATAACTACCCTATTATCTGTGCGCTTAACACCCACTACTGAGGCAGAGAAGAGAGAGAGGGGTAGAATGAGACATATCTTTATTAACACACGCACAATCTACGGCATCAACGGATATAGTCGCCATCATTCTTCTCCCAACACGAATTTTACGTGCGGGATAAGTGGCGGTATTAGGATTGTAATATTGGATTGAGGCGGGCACTGGTCCGACCGAGACCCCCGGATGGGCGGTAGGCGAGACAGCAATGTTTTTATGGCAGACTTTATGTGTACACAAGGCTCTGATGCAGTGGTCCAAAGACCGGTGTTTATTGCAGGGGGAGAAGGGGGCAAGGGCTTACCGCGAAGCCCTCGTGTGTGCTGAGGACGTACAGCGTTGTCAGGAGTGAGGCGGCCCGCAGCCGTCGGAAGAGGTAAGCGCATTTTGCGCAGCGCAAATACATTACTCAGGAATTTCCTCTTCCACTGATTCACACACATAATCGAATAGTCTATACGGAGTCCATACTTTAGCGTAATAAATACGACGCCACGTCCAGTGAGATGCTGCGGCGTTGATGATAAGCCGTAGAGTTACTTTATTATATCTTTTGCAATTTAGTATGGCTTGCTCATTGCCTACACAGTTCATTTGAGCTCTAGCTAGCACGCAAATGAAATGCGCATTCGGTCATCAGCCGAGGTGGGTTTGAAAGTCCGAGGCAGGTTTGAAGGTACGTGCGAGCCAATCTTCAAAAAATATTCTTGCCCAAAAAGTACTCTACGGGGTACTTTCTTCTCGCAAAAATGCTTAC
This sequence comes from Rhipicephalus sanguineus, assembly GCF_013339695.2. Classification (NCBI taxonomy): domain Eukaryota; kingdom Metazoa; phylum Arthropoda; class Arachnida; order Ixodida; family Ixodidae; genus Rhipicephalus; species Rhipicephalus sanguineus. Next base: position 252,440,220 of record NC_051176.1, read on the forward strand.
AACACTTCCGAAGCGTGTTTTGTCTGTTTAAGCCTTGCTTGATGCAGTTGTAACATTATTGTCCGCGAGCCCGAGGCCTTGTCAGGTGAGAGCTTTTTGCTTCGGTAAGTTGTTTGTTTTGGAAAAAGAAATAAACAAACTTTAATCTGCAAACTTTATTCCTGGAATGCAAAATGCGGTAAAGTTTATTTTTCGTGTTTAAACGAAGCTGACTTAGACAGAACCCCTAAGTTTTTGTAACCAAGGATTTGTTTTTACTTCAAGTTGCAAAACGTTTTCTTCCGAAAAAGAAATTGTGTAGCCAGCATCATCATTTGATGTTTTTTATTGCGATAGCAATTATATGGACAGTCTCGGCTGGATTTTGCCGTCGCCGTCGCCGTCGCCGCCGTCATGCACCGTATATGTATAAGTATGTATATATATATATATATAAAAGCCCCAAAGAAAAATAATTCAGAAAAATGCTTCCGACGCGCGGAATCGAACCATGGACCTCTTGTTCCGCAGCGAGTGGCGCTATCCACTACGCCACGAAACGCAGATCCTCCACGTAGCTAACGGCGAGCGTTATATACACACCCTTTAGCGCTGGACGGACTCGGAGACAGCAGGCGATAATAAGCGTTTCTTCATTACCAGCGAGATGGCGCTAGGAGCCCGACGGGCACATTTAAAAGTCGTCGGCGAGCTCGCTCGCTTCTTCTTATATTTGCGCATGGGAGAAGCTTGCGCTTCCGCTGTCTGCTCGCGCGGTTTTCTCGTGGTGAGGGGAAGAGGAATGTTTCACGCTTTCACCGTGATGTCCGCGCTCATGTTACGGAGCTTACGAAAGTCACTCGATCTCAAGGGACGCCGCTAAACGAACAAACAGAAGATGAGCGCGAACTATCAAGTGTCACAGCTCGACACTTGAAGCACGCTAGTTTCCTTCGCTGCTTCGGCCGCTTTTGCAACAGAAGCGATGTTCAAACTGAGAGTATCCATTGGCGAGTCTCACTTCGTATAGCCTTAGTTCCTTGCTATCGCATTCATTGCTTCGCCCTTGCGGCGAAACTGTGACTTTTTTAAGATGGTATTGACAATGTCGTTTTTTGTAAACAATAAACAACAACGGCCATAAGGATTTGCTTTGTGGCACGCCCTATTTAAGTATACTCTTATCGGGGTCCGTATAGAGTGTCCCACACTCGCCGTCATGGCTACTAGCGGCGCTGACTAACGCTCCTAGGTTTAAATGCACATATATACCCCATAAAGTGGACAGGAGGATGACCGCGACCGTAGCTCAGTGTTAGAGCATCGGACGTGTTATTCGAAGATCGCAGGCTCGGTCTCTACCGGCGACAAGTTATCTTTTCATCCACTTTACTTTCTTCACATTTACATCATAATTACTACAGATAACATCACCTATACTTTCCTTGGCTTTCTTGTCCGTTAGTTCTAATTAATGTTGGGTCTAGCAAAGAAAAGGAAGCTCCTAAAGTTCCCCTTCTTTCGTTCTTCCGCTATAGATTCTATAGGAACAATTTTAGGCCAATCCAAATGACGTGCATATCGTTAGCAAAGACAGCTGGCAAATTAGAACGCCGACTTAATGACGACAGCCCACATTCATGAAACGCTCTTGCGTTAGAACTTTTTGTAAGAGGCGATTCCAGCCAATCCTATGCCTGACATATCATTGCCGAGGGCGGCCACTAATAATATGTCCGGGTAAATATGCTGGACTTCGCATGGAGCGGCCAGTAATATGCTGCGATACGGTTAGCATTTTCACATAAAAAAAGTCGTAACGTAAAAGGTTTTTTTTTTTTTTTTGTAAATATGGGGCCTAGTACTTGATCCCTGCAAAAAAAAAAAAACATGCCCGACCATACGTCATGGTTCCTAGCGTATAAAGGAAGTCAACCTAGAAAAAAATATAATTGCGTTCGAGCTGTTTTCGGCACACAGTTTCATCTTTTTCGTTCTCTTCAGTGAACTTCCAGTGCATTTTAAAACAGCCGGATAGTGCAAATCGATTTTCTTGCTATTTAAGGTCCGACTGAATGTCGGCTGCAAGTATACGTATGTAGAAAGTTTCGCAGCTTTGATGTTTGCGCAATGCTTACACAGAAAATGACGGCGACAAGCGAGCGCGCCATACGTGCGTTGCGCCGGAACAATGCGTCTCCTTTTAAGTTTTCATGTACCAGTCTTTTCAAAATATGCCTCTTTTCAGAAATGACGTCTACGTGCCTCTCTTTGTCGAATACCGTCTTTGCAGTGTATTGAAAACAAATGGATATTGTTCTGTCTTAGATAGCGCGACTTGCCTTCATTACGCTGCGTTCAGCGATCGAAAAAAAAATAATAAAGGCACGAAGTCTTCTATTGTGGCACTTCTTTTTTTTTATTCGAGACATATAAGAAAATTATGCCTTGTGATGTTCTTGAAAATACAGCTCGTCAATCTATTGTGTCGTAGATTAACGTTCTCACTGAGAGACAGCATCATAATAACCAGGTCGTTGGCTACATACGCCTCAGCTGCTGATGTAAATTTTAGTTAACAAACAATTTTACCGTCACTTTACTTTTTGGTACTCACAAAAGAGTAAGAAAACAGATAAGGCAGTGATATCAACAAGAAAAAGAAAATGTTTTCAGTCCGTTGCCCTGTGCTGAAAGAGCGAAACAGGAAGTATAGACGTGAGAGGAATTTGTTGTGGCGCAGTGAATGCTTATATAGCGAGATGGCGGGAAAAGAGCTTGGGTGAAGTCTTATGTGAGCACGAATTGTCTCAACATGTACGTGAACATTCGCGTAATGGGTGCTATTCAGCAATGACAAAAGTTTGTACCTTTAACGCGCAGACTTTGTGATACGTGCTAAGGCAAATTGTATGAACCTGCGCTTAAATGCTCCCAATATTATGCTTGTTAGTGCAGGAATGTCTTAGAGATCGCGGATAGGCTGTAAACAGTAATCCCTCGGAATAAAATTACGTACAGGTGACAGACAGCGTGTAAGGATGCGCCCCTGGCTTTTCCTGGTAGAAACCAACGAACCGCAAGCAGCGGTAAGCAGCTTATTAGGCTTAACGTTAAGAGGTATCTGTCAGCTAGAATCACCAAGAGCATGACTTCTGCTGTCCGCCCAGAGTATAATATCACATTTGTTGTAAAGGCCACCTCCACGTACTCTCGACACGATGTCAACAGTTCTGGAGGATTCTGAGGCGAAGAATGAAGCCACGCCGCTGCCGTCGTCCAGATTAAAATGTCATCTGTGAATATGATAGCAAAGAATACTAAGGAGGTTGTGGGTTAGCCTGTCGAGCGTTCTGCTCAGTACAACAAAATGGAGGGCAGGGGGAGGGGGCAGGAGAACACCCACCTCCGCTAATAATACTCCCAGAAACAGGATTTGTTTAATTTTTGTCTGACGAAATATTCTAAAGTAAGCCGTCTTTTTTTTAAAATTAGGGCCCCGGTTCCGTCTTTTGGTAAATACATCGATTGTATTACCTGTCTCCCAGCCGCCGCGCTGGAATTTCGATGGAGGCGAAGTGCTAGAGGTCCGTGTACTGTGCGATGTCAGTGCACGTTAAAGAACCTCAGGCGGTCTAAATTATCCGCAGCCCTCCACCTAGGCGTCTCTCATAGCCTGAATCGCTTTGGGACGTTAAACCCCGTAGACTAACCAACCGTGTAACCTGACTGGTTGACTACTGGACAGTGTTTTCCACGTGGTCAACCCCGGCACTTTCGTCCGGTTCGTTATGAAGAGAAGTAATGCAATGATTATCTCCCAAAGGGTTTTAAGTGATTTTGCAATATGCCGTTTTATAACAAGGTATTCGAAAATATAACCACCTGTGAAAAATTAATGTGCCATAATATATGCCCTGCGTAGATTTATGCACGTTGTTTTTTCGGTTCTAGGTTTAAACACTTCTGTGGTTTTAAATTTCAGTAAATATATGTACACCTGTACCACTTATAATCTTTGGTAAACACCAATTTTGAATATACACCTACGGCTGTTTGTCAACGAGACGTCTTATTTTTCAGAAGCGCCGATGGTTGGCGAAACGAAGCGCGCTAGTCTGTGACGGCCTCGAGATGAAGCGTTCTGGCAGAGTAGTTTTCACACGCAGCACAAATGCTTCACACGCAAGCAGCTCGTCTTCGCCGGATAACACGTGCAAATAAACAAACAAAAAAAACTATAGAGGCGCGCCGGGGATTCGTTCAAAGTTGCCCTCGAAGCGGCTCAAGCAGCCGACTCGTCGAGAACAAGAGGCGGTGGGCTTCTCTGACGCCGAAGCCCCAAACTGAGCGTGCGCTTACGCGTTACGCAACGGGAAGCCGGCGTTTCGTGTTGCCTGTAGGGCCCTGACTAGAAAATGCGTTCTTACGTCGGCATAGACGTGGACATTTCGCTCTGAATGGGGGCGGCGACAGGTGGCGCCGACATCAGCCGCTTTGAGCTGTCGTCTTCCGCGAGCTGGAGGGAGGCCCACCTGTCTCTGACAGCCGTGCAGCACGGCTTCCTCTTTAAGAGCGCCTCGAATTCTTTGAACCTTGGTCGTACATATATAAGGGATCTCGCCGTGCGCGCGAGGTGCGAGTATCCAACAGTGCCCGGTCGCTCTAGGCCCGTGGGCCTCGAGCACTTATTCTTTTCCGAGCTATGAATTAATAAAAACGACGCCTGTCCCATCCTGCGGAATGACGCTTCGTGAACACTATAATATTTCCTCGGATGGAAATGCGAGGTGCTTGCTGCTGGACGAGGACACTAACGCTTTGCTTTGGTAGTCCCCAGGCTAGACATACGCAAGACAGAGAGAATAAACGTTGATTTAATAAAAAATTCCTTCTGTATAAGGTGGTTAGGGCTCTTCATCCGGGGCTCCACTGGCTATAGCGGCTCGCCGGGCCTAGTCCAATGTTGACAACTGGCCTCCCGAGGTCTGTTCGCTAAGTGATTCAACCCGTACAAATCTTCTAATAAGAAAACGAAGCTTTGGGCACCACAACACTTAGCCTACAGTAACAGCTTTCTTGGTGATAACAGAGCTTACTTAGAAGGGAAGTAAGTACTCGCAGTTGAGAGAAACTAATGAATGCAATACGAGGGGCATGCCGAAGAAGGGTTTTGTTATGTAACAATGTTTGGTTATGTGTTGTGCGCACTAACAGCCGTGTAGATTGAGAAGCTGAGGGGAAAGTGTCGTAGGAAGGAGGAACCACAAGGCAGGGAGGTTAACCAGAAACGCGTCCTGTTGACTACCCTGCACTGCAGAATTGGGAATGGGCTATAGAGAGATGAGGGAGACAGGACGGCAACACCACTGGTCAAACACCTTTGCATAAGCCCGTCGTTCTAAAGAAACACAAAAGTGCCTTCCCTGCCTTGTGGGCCGACGAGCAATGGCGACGGTGTTCTAGCAAGTACCTGCACGGAGAGTGGCCGATCATCCAGTCGTCGTAGCTCGTTAGAATGTGCTTGTCTTCCTGGGCGAATCGAGGACAATGGTCGATGTCTTTTTCAGTGTCTCAAACATCGCATGCCGCACTGTTAGTCCAATTAACGTTGTGGATGTTGTGCTCTGTTCTGTAGGAAAACGTCGACGAGGAAAAGGAAAGAAAAAAAACAAGAAACATACCTTAAGCACTCGCAATTTTCATAAATTCATGAGGGCCGCCACGGTAATACTGTTGTTGTTGTGCTCTGCTGCTGACCCGAATGACGCGGGTTAGATTTCATTTATTTATTTATTTATTGAATACTGCTGGCCTGAATTTCCAGGCCTTGACAGGAGTGGATTGGTTGCACTTTGAGTACAATGTGCGTGAATAAGATAAGAGAGCTCTCTTACTAACAAAACAACAGTAAAAGTAAGCTGGTGTGTCGCATACGGCACTGCATGCGATAATACAACTTGTAGTGACAAACATTCGGTATAGAGGCGAAATGCTCGAGGCCTGTGTACCTAGCTTCAGGTGCACGTTAAACAATACCAGGTGGTCTAAACTTCCGGAGCCTTCCACCACGGTGGGTGCCTCATAATCATATCGTGATTTTGCCCGTAAAACCCCAGCAATCATTATCATTATTAGAAACTCCTCAGTAAATTGTTTTGATTAGGTTTTGGTCAGTTGGTCAGAAGCAATATATATATATATATATATATATATATATATATATATATATATATATATATATATGTACATTCTAACATTCTCATAACTGCAATGATCATTCTCGTTTTTGTTATGCTGTGGCGCAGTTAACTGGCGCCAATGTTTTGCCAGAAAATAATTTACGCTATAGTCAAATTTAGGGGGGCAACCAAAGAGTCAACACATCAGGTGGTATAATGAACAAAACATTTCGTGCGTCTCGTTCGTCGACAAACTTCTCTGATCCAAAGTCTAGCATCGACCACTGCTTGCTATCTCTTCTCGCGCAAACACTTGTGGCGTAAGAACGATTCTGTAAAGGGAGCAGAGCAAATTTACGAAGCTTTTCGTTCGTCAGGGTGTTTTGCCGCTAGATGGCCGCCTTTGCTAAATAATATGTCTATAGTGAGGATTCGCTGGAATACTCTGTTACGAAGAGGTCTAGCGTGACAGCTTTTTTTGTTAATACGGGCACTGGCAACTGCGACCTTTGCATCGCTCTCTTTCGCGAGAGCTCTGGTTGCGGCGCATCGCTCAAGCGTGCCTCTGAGCCGTGTCCAGGCAATACGGAAGCAGGGCCTAAGAGCGTCCGACCTCTTAGCATTCCGAGGCTGCTCTGGATGAAAGCACACGGGTGCCTTTGTCGAACAATCTGATGACCGCGCAGCCGAGTGCTCGCGCGTCTCTACGATCACTGCCAGTGTGCGGCCGGCTTTGTCTTTCTCAGAAGGGGCCGTCTGCGCCGACGCGTGCTCCAATTAAGGCGCGTTCACAAGTGCTCCCCTAATCGTCCTCGGGGATCACTTCGGCCGCTTCCAGAAAGCAGTGTTCCTTGGGCATGTACAGGCGTACGTATAAGAAATTAAGAGGGCTGTGTCTTCCCTTCCTTGTGATTCAGGGTATGATCCAAAGTGGCCCTGAGATAGAGAGTCCTCTTAGAACGTATACTGAACATCACGAGTTCACTGCTCCCCGTGTATCACAGAATCAATAGGCCGCGCTTGCTCTCCGCAGCTCTAGTACGCCTTTCCAACAAACGGTCTGCGAGGAAACGGGGCTGGTATAATGTAGTGATCCCGTTCCCTCGATTCTAAGCCGGTCTTATAATTTACCATTCATGGTCCGCTGATCCCAACGATGACGCCTGCTCAACGCCGTTCTGGTCGCTGAAGGAACGTGCGAAGTAATGGCATTGGAATATAATCGTTACATTATCCTGGTCCCGCAACCGAAGGGAGTGTTGGCCCACACAATTAAGTATAGGAAACTGCTTGCGGTTGAGCCTCTCTTTTACATTTCTCTCTCTCTCTCTCTCTCTTTCTCTGAAAATAAGCATTCTTGAGGGTGACCAAGCGCGTATACATGGCTTCCTTAACATGCACTTCGGGTCACCCGGTATTTCTTAACTAGCGCCCAAATCTATGTACACACGTGCACTCCTGAATTGAGAATGCTGCGGCCGTTGACACTGCATTTCCAATGCTGAGTTATCGACCGTTTTATCGACCGTCTGAGTGCGACCGTTTGATAACATAATTCTATGTTTATGTTCATAATGTGGCAGGGAGAGAGGATACAAGCACTGAACAAAACACAACTTGCTTCTTTTTTGTGTTGAACTCGCAGCACCGCTTGACTCACGCGCTATTGGGTCTGTTCGGCAGCAGAAGTGTTTGCGCCACTACTTCGTCGAATATACATCGAAGAGAGGTTGTGCATGTAAAGTAGCGGAATATCGTACAAAAAGAAAGCTCCGTAGCAAACTCAGTATAACGAGTCAAATGTGAGGCGGCAGTTTCGGCTTGAATCGGCGGCAAGTTGCCATTTCTTCCAAATTAGTCGAATTTACCTTTATCGCGGTTGTAAAGAAGAAACGTAAATTATTATAAGCAAATATTGTGTACTCAGATAAACATGGTTTCTCCCTTATTCTTTCCTTGACATTAGTTTCGGGTGCGTGGCCAAGTCTTAAACCATGCGGTCGAACTCTAACGAAACGACAGAACAATTAAGGGGAAGATGGGGGCTTGGAGGTATGAAAAAAATTCTTGAACAGGAAATATCAGAGGAGCCCACGTTTCAACAAGTGTACTCGTCTTCGCCAAGACAGTAACAGGTTACTGCCTTGACGAAGACAACTTTACTTGTCGAAACGTTGGCCCTAGCGACACTCACTGTTCAAGGATTTTTTGCGTCCTCTAACGAATAGTTCAACAGTACCAGACGTTAAAAAATTTGGAGGACGCTTGAGTTTCGCCTTCAAGAGTAGAACCCGATAGCGTAATCTGGTCCCGTTCGCATCAACGTCTCGATCGCTAGCCTGGCTTCCCTCCTCGACGGATACTTCAACCGTGCCGCGAGGAAAGGAACGTCTGTGCGCGTAACATGCGCCGTTTCAAACTATCCTGGAATGACAACTGCAAGGACTGTTGCGAAGTGCCCCCTACGCCATAATTCTTCCGTTTGCGAATTGAATTGGCGAAGTGCCCACTACGCGTCATCAGGCAACACGCGCAGCTGCACACTTCGTTGATGCTGTTGCTGCTGCTGATGATGATGGCTAATAATGCCTGAGGGCTTTTTAATGGGTGGGGCTTCAAACCACCAACTCGTTGCTGAATTCACACGTTTTGACGCCTGGTGCTATTATACTCTTGTGCCGCGCAATGTTAAGGAGCTCTTTCGTTAACGCTATCGCGTTAATATTTCTTTCTTACTTTTGACCTTGCCCCACAGAAATGAACCTCGTGCTTGCTTAAACCTCATCAGCACCAAACATGATCTACTGTGATGCCGGGACAAATCTTTTATTGTTCCTCTTACTAATACGCGTATACAGAAGCATTCGCGGGGCAAAGAACAGAATTTCGATTTGTCTTCGCAGGTTGTTCCAAATCTGCTTTTGAGTCAGCTTGTAGAAGTACGTCGCGCACCGCGCAAACTGCTTGCGGCAAGAGTTCTGGTCCTTGTTAGCCTGGAAATAATGCACACGCGGTGCAGACGTCTTCGAACGCGTCTCCGGTCCGAGCGTGATTTATGTGCGCAGCAAAGTCGAGCAAGCGCCCGAGCGCTTCGGCGAAGTAATGAAGGCATGGCTAAGCGTAATTTAATTTCAGCCCACTTCAAGTGCAGAAGTTTCATTCATCATTCTCGAGAAAGAGCGCAAGCCAAGGTGAGCACCGAATGTAATGCCTCGGTTTCGCAGTTTAACAGGACGTGTCCGCGCGAGTGTGCTTGAGTGCTGACGAACTCTTTGAGCGTCGGAGAAAATACCCAGCTAACCTCCTTCTTCTTTCCTTTTCTTGCTCCCACATTCATCTTGTTGTCTGCTACCAAGTTGAGCGCTGTGAAACGGAGGAAATAGCGTGAAGAGATATTAAATGCGAAGCAATTCTTAGCGAACCAAACGCACGTTGACCGTTTCTATCTATCTATCTATCTATCTATCTATCTATCTATCTATCTATCTATCTATCTATCTATCTATCTATCTATCTATCTATCTATCTATCTATCTATCTATCTATCTATCTATCTATCTATCTATCTATCTATCTATCTATCTATCTATCTATCTATCTATCTATCTATCTATCTATCTATCTATCTATCTATCTATCTATCTATCTGTCTGTCTGTCTGTCTGTCTGTCTGTCTGTCTGTCTGTCTGTCTGTCTGTCTGTCTGTCTGTATGTCTGTCTGTCTGTCTGTCCGCCTAAATCATGACGCTCTCGTGATCGTCTCCTTAGTTTTATACATACTAAAATTGGCATAGGAGGACGTGAACGTATGACGAACACGATTTTTCAGTTCATGACAAGAATAACTTGACTTCCCTGTCGCGCACGTCATGACACCCTTTCCACCAGTCACGTGGGCACATAACCGCATACCGCGGCCCATGGTGTGCGGGTATGCTCCATAGGTGATCATCAGTCTATATCAACCCAGACTTAGTTAATTTTAAGCCGATGGCGTAAAGGAGCCCGTGTCACAGAAAATGCGGCGCCGCGATCAGCGGTGTTGACGACGGGCTAAATATACCGTTGGAAGCAAAGAACAAAAATCACGGCTGGAGCGAACCCAGGTATTCTGCATGACAGTCAAGTAGCCTACCACGGAGCCAGGCCAGTGTTTCAAACTGTTTTGGAAAAAGATCCTATACAAGTATCACGACAGGACAACGCCAAATGGGGTGGCCGTGTCGGCTATCCGCTTTTATATCAATGTAACAAACATTACAATTCTATGACTCCTCAAGGTATAGTCATGCGTAGCGTGAATGCGCCCAAGACCGCGGCTTATGATATGCACATGATCGCCCCGTAGCGTGCACTTCGTGGCAACGAAACCGACGTCTTTGCTCTAAGGGGAGCGCCGGCGTTTCATAGAAATGTGAGCTACCCTATACGCACATCAGTGTACTCGGCGTGCCTGTGTAAGCACACGATAAGCGGACACCTACTCAATTTGCACGAAGCCCTCGAACCGTCTCGTAACGCTTGGCTCAAAGCGAAAAGTCTGGGAATAGCTGCTACTCGCTGACTGCTTTGCATGAAATTGATTCCCACAATTGGTGGGATCTGCCGGACTTGTGCTCTTTTGTAGCTGCATTGTCTTTGGTCTAGTAAGTGTGCGGGCAACTACTTGTGCCAAAGCCGTACAACTATTGTGATCGCATGAGGCTGTATACTAGCTTTCTCACGAAATTGCTTCACATGAAGACTAGTTCAGCGTTCAGTGGGGCACTTAAGTGCAATATTGCCGATGGCTATTGAGCCCTGTGATTGAAATAGACATGCATACACTTGGTGTTATTAGGCAAGTTGGATGAATAATCCCGTTCTTTTTGGCATTCCACAATTCGGCAAGTCATTTCACGGCGTATCAGCGTCCATATATTCACTCGGTTTGCCTTTGGTGACCGGAAAGTCATCAACAATCGCACTAATGCATTTGCTTTCTTTTTCTCTCCTTCTTTGAGAATCCATTTTCTGCTACTTCTATTCTTGCGATTATGTATTGCTATTCTGAACGGGTTCTAACATTGTTTTTTTATATATCTGCTTCATTCCTTCGGGGGAAAAGCCACAGAAGCTCGTAGTCACGCACTATGGCTGCCGCATCTTACTAGCGCTTGCGGCGCTTTCCTTTTCTCTTTTCAATAGATGAAAAAAGAAAGATGGCTTTTTCTAGAGAGCCGATAGCATCATCGCCAACACCTGTGCGACGCCAGCTGTTCGACGGACATAGCGCGGGAAGTCATCTTCTTTATGGTTATGTCTTCGACCTCGTGTATGCTCGTCAGTGTGCCTTCAGGTGCACTTCATCAAAGCGGTCATTCGCGAGTCCATACCATTGACTTTTACGTGCTTTTCTTGCCTGTGGCCACAGAAAAATATAAATAAGTAAAAAAACCGCAGGTAGCTGTGCTCGAAAAACGTGTGCTCTCAGTCAAATTCCTTCCCTTCCGGAAAGGCTATGCGATAAAACAAAGAAAGGGGCCAAATATCTCTTTTCTACAGCTGCCTGATATGATGCGCTATAGTTTATTTATTTATTTATTTATTTATTTATTTATTTATTTATTTATTTTTGCAATGATTAGCCATAGACAGGCATTAGCGGATAACCACGGATAACTCCGTAGTGTCGGTTTCGATTACATTTTCTTCTGTAAGTACTTTGATTTTTTTCAGACCCGACGCTGGTTTACTCCAGTTTCTGTTTAACTGCTTTCATGCTCATCAGTTATGTTGATTCGAGTTTTTGTTTGTGCCCATCATCACCACCACCACCGCCATCGTCGTCATTATCGTCATCATATTATTTTTTTTATTTACTTATTTGCTCGCCCGGACACGACACGCCGAAGTGTCCACGTACGTGTTCATGACATTCACCCCGTGAATCCCTACAAAAAACCAGTAGCCAAAGGCTAATGGAAGACCCTAATCGATATAGCCTGCATTTTTTGCGCACAACTAGTCTCATAGACAGACTTTTAGACAGATTTTAAGCAGTGTCGTTTATCGTATTTTTGTTTTTTTTTCTTCTTCTTTTTGTAACACCTCTTTTCTATTACCTTTCACTCCCCCTTCTCCTTTCCCCAGCACAGGGTAGCCAGCCGGTCTGAGAACTGGCTAACGTCCTTGTCCTTCCGTTTTTCTTCTCCTCCTCCTCCATAAGAGAAAAAGGTAACATCAATCAGTAACATAGCATAGTGATTCAAAAGAACATGCAGTGTTTGAATCAAGTCTATGCACACAACTATACATAAGTCAATGCTGTGTCATAAGTACACACAAAAAATAACTATCCAAATCACTATGTAAGTACTAACTACAAAGCATCAGACGACAACTACTTTTTCATGTGCGGTCGCTCTAGCTAACATTGCTCAATAATTTCTTAAGTCTGTTCGCAAATGCATCGTGCTCGACAGAAGCTGCGTTTGCTGTATTCAAGCCTTTTCATCTGCTAAACAAAGTACTGGGCATATGACCATCAAAAGTCCATCGCAAAACAACGAAAGCCTTTGAACGCTTCTTCGAAGATACTGGCGTTTGCGATTAGTGTTGAATGGAATACATCAGGGGTGTCCATCGTACATGTGTGCTCCAGACATTCGCGGCATTTGTTAGAACATTGGAACCCATGGAAAGCGACATATTTTGTGAATCCCTTACTGTTAATCAAGCGATAAGGTGTAGCCGTTACTAGACAGTGCTGACAACTGTTCTGTTTATTATTATTCTAATAAAAAAGAACAAAATCGAAATATTTTATAAAGAAATTCTACTCTTTAACGGCCATGTTAAGAAAAAAAAACAAAGAAAGCCGTGAGATGCATGCGCTAAGGGCTGAAACTTATACTTTTGACCAATACGTTGAAATGTATTGTGAGATACTAGAATAAATGACGTCGTATACTTAGTTTAATTATACTAAAATTTCTATATATATGTTAGGATAGAATGTTTGATTTTAATTTACAGTGAGCGCAGATCTCTTACGATTCTTAGTGTCTACAATGCTTAAATGCGAACAAAACTGCTTGGTGATGAATGTAGCTGCTTCATCCTGTCAAGCTTCCAATTTGTTTATTAGATTTGGTTGGTGGCAGCGGTGTATAACTGAAGATTATTCTAGTTTAGATCGCATAATGGTGGTATATGGCAAATAATTTTGTCTTAACATGGAAAAGTGCACCACTAAGGAGACCAAGCGTTCTATTCAAGCTAGTAAGACTGAGTTTATATCTTAATTCTGTGAAAAATTAGTGTTCAGGTGAACACATTGGTGCTTGAATTATATTATTGCCTCGGTGTATTAGAATTAATTTCTCCGGCAGCGAATCTAGTTAGTTTTGTTCTCGATGCAATAATTTGCGTCTGCCACCCAGAATACGATTTAGTTTCTTCACGTCATTTTGCAATGCTAGGTAATCTCATATCAATTATGAGGCTGTCGATAACACAATCATCTCTAAATATTGTTATCGGGGAATTATATTGGCACACATATCCTTAATGCAGAATACAGCTAATGTGAGCCCCAAGACGGTCCTGTGAAATATCAGCACTAACAGGGTGATGCGATTACTGCCTGTTATCTGTGACAACAAATACACGCCGATCACACAGGTATGCCTTAGCTCATTAAATAACTTGTGTTAGTACGTTAAGTTGTCCCATTTTATAAATTAATTTTTTATGCAGTTCACGATCGAACGCATAGGGAAAATCTATGAAAACATGCATCGACCTTTAAACAGTGGCGAAAGCACGCACCTAATTCAAGTGGCACCGCTTCGACGGAATGGCTGCACTAAAATCCATGTTTATTTCGAAATAATATGCTATTGCTGATGGCTGAATAAAAATGGCATGGAAGATTTATTATGCGAAACGCAAGTGCAATGAAATAGCCAGATTTCTTTTCACTGTAAAGCGTGTTCTGCTGCACTGCTATTAATAATGCGGAAAAGCACTTTTGTTTTTTTACAGGTTATGAATGTATAGACTGTTTATTTCAAAGGATGGCAACTTATCCTAAGAAGAGAACAGGGTTGGCGGAGTATGTCGGAATAAGAAAACGAAAAAAAGAGAGAAAGAGGGCCGTGTTCTGAACGATGGGAAGCCGATAGAAGGAGGAGGAACAGGCAGTGCGGTATGGTCATTCGCATGATTACCATCTCTTTGACACCACGTCTATTATTTGATGTTTGATTTGCAGCATCATGCCTTCTGTGGAGAGCCGTGGCCCGAAACCAATCATCTTGCAAGGAAAGAGGTCGTTATCATCCATGTATTTAATTAGCCGTGTGAGTATCACGCGTTTCATGAGCTTTCCCACAGGCAACGGTAAAGATATTGGTCTGAGGTTTTGTAGCTGTAGTCTTTTTTTCGCTGTTTTGGTATTACAACTGTTTGCGTTGTTTTCCACGGCTGTAGGATGGCGCCTTTTTCCCAGACAAAAAAATTATATATTTGGGGAGAGCGCACCAACAAGATTACGCAAGATCTTATTTCTAATTCCATCGGGGCCGCGCGCAGATTTGGTACGGAGCGTCATGAGTTCCGCGCGAAGCTCTGCTTCTATAATCGGTCTGTCTAGGTCCGGGTTCTTTTTGCCATTATAGGAACGTAACTGCACTTTTCATGCATTGCCTACGTATTGCGTTTGCATTTTTTGTGGTAGATCCACTTCGGTGCCTGGGTATGCATGAACTATTTTGTTCAAGTTGTTAATTGTCAGAACGACGTAGTAGTGCTTCATTATTAGCCCGCTGACTTTCACATTTAAAATAACTTTGTTATTACTGTGGTCGTATTTATTTATTTATTTATTTATTTATTTATTTATTTATTTATTTATTTATTTATTTATTTATTTATTTATTTATTTATTTATTTATTTAATGCAAATGTTCAGTTTTACGTAGGTTTGTACGCGCTGCCTTTGAGTAAATTACATTCAATGTTAATTTCTAGTACGGCTACCACAGTATTGTGGGACAGAGGAATAGTACAGGGCATGGAGGCACCACATTCGAGATATCAAATGTCACAAATGGTAAATTTCAGAAAGCGATAGTCCTACAGTGAAGACTACAGCGACTACCGCACGAATAGCCCCGCCACAGCGCGACCCCAATGGCATCAACCGCACAGCTCTTCCCCGACTGCGGCTTACATTTCTCGAACGGAGAGAGAAAGCGAGAGAGAGAAATGCTTTAATGAAATGCTGGAGATGTTAGCCTGGCTATTTGCCTGACATGCTACTACAGGTGCTGGATGATGATTAGAATATAAACACTGTTAAACACTGAACAGCGCATACGGCCACACACACCCGTTCCTTTCTTAGGCTAAGTTGTTATCCCTTGAAATAAGCCCCCTTCATTCATTTCCTGCAAAAAAACAAAAAGTTATTTTTCGCATTATTAGCACTAATGCAGCAGAGCACGCTTTACAGTGAAAAACAACCTGGTTATTTGCATTGCACCTGCGTTTCGCATAATAAGCTTTCCATATTATTTTTGTTCAGCCATCAGCAGTAACATATTATTTCGAAACAAACATGAATTTTAGTACGGTTGTTCAGTTGAAACACCGTCACTTGAAGAACTAATTAGGTGTAGGGACAAACTGCTTCATTTTCTGATATCGGTCAGTAAAACGAGATGATGGTTTCTCTTACAGCCGGCGTGGAAACTGGGGTGAAATACCGCGAACGCTTGTTTTGTGTGACACTACGTCCATGTAATGATACATGCACCCAGGGAGCTGATGGTTGTGGTGAGGGCTAGTTGGTGTCGTTGACATGCTTACAGCGAAACACTTGTGATCTCCAGGGCACTGGTCCTTGATCATACGGTTTGTTGGCCAAGATATCGCAATGAAGGAGTCTTTAACGGCGCGGAGTACAAGGGCGCGTCCAGCAGGCGTGCACAGCGTTGAATAACTAATACACTTGACATTGGTAGCAGCCGTGACCCTCCTCGATGCCTCTTTAGGTGACGTCATTGAGAACACTGGATACAGTGAACCTCTTTATCTTCTCAGCGCCTGTCTTCTTCCTAAAAGTGGCAATAATAAATACGAATGACGGGTCACCGCATTACCGGTATCTCCTTCACTTACCACGTCCCTCCCTTCCTCCCCATTTCCATTTTTTTCATTCATTTGCACCCGCCTCATTCCGTTCTTTGCTTAAACAAAGTTGTCGTCATTCCATTTAAATGGGCTCTTCAATCATTCCCAACTGCCTGTAAAAAAACTGTTTCGCCGCATCAATAAGTATGCCGTGGCAGAGCACGCTTTACAGTAAAATGAAAGCCTTGTTGGTTTATTGCGGACGCCCTTCCTTCGGACAATTAATTCTGCGCACTCCTGTCGTTCGCAGATCGGCGGCATATTCCCTAGGCTTCAGTCGTTTACCGTATTACTGGTTTATGTGCTTCGTTTGATAACTAGGCGATGTGGATGTGTAACTTAGTTAATTTTATTCGCGCATCCTGCAATAATACAAATGGACGTTTTTTTCTAGGAAAACTTGGCGGTACGCTCACTGAACCACCACGTTCGGGATCACCGGTGGTATTGCTTAATGCTGCACGATCTGTTACAGCTTCGTTTGCAAAACGCATTGCACAAAACACTAACAAATTTGTTCTCCAAACAGAAAGTGTTATCTTTCTGTTGTAAGTCCGTTAACTGAGGCTCTGTACGCGTAATATACTCTAGAAGAACTTGTTTTTGGGCGAGTTGGTGCCTTAGTTTGCTGAACATATCGTAAGTGGCGCGAAGCTAGGAACACTCCACTCCACTGCGTATGTGTGGAAGTTTACCTGTTTTTCAGCCTGCGCTGGCAATAAACAGTTGGTAGTTTGGCGCTCTTCTGTCTCTTTCCTCCGGCCCTTTTTCATGTTCCTAGCTTCGCGCCACTTACGATATGTTCAGCAATCTGTACGCGTAAGTTTTGCTGTTGACACGGTTCTAAATTTCTTATTTACGTCACGGTAGTCACATCTAGAGTATCTGCTGCCGCGAATACTGACAAATAAAGCGAATCCCCATTAAGTGAAATACCGAAGTAGCTGATCGAAGCTTCTTATACATTCACGCAGAAGGTAAACTGCAAATGTTCGCAAGACAAGTTAATATCCCGTATTAATAGGACGTTTTATATGTCCAGAATTCGGTAGTGCTTGTTTGCGGTGAATTTTACTTGGTGGGGCATCGACAAACTACCAACAATATTGTGTCACAAACAGTACACGTCACTACCTTTAGTTCTTCAACGCTTTCTTGTCCCTTGTCAACGAAATGAAACGAAAGAAGTCCTTTGATGATGACAAAACGAATTTCCGACTAGCTTGTAGAAGCGACAGCGACTTTCCTCATATGAATACACACTTCACTGCAGCACACGCTTTCCCACAACACACCTCCTGTCCCATTTCATTTTTTTTTCTGTGTTTGCCTTCTTGTGTTTGAGTTTGCAGCTGCTATTCTTCTTTGCATTCAGGAGGGTCACTAATTAAAGCCACGCCTAATTAGAGTCGCGTTTTGTGCTTCTCTTAAGCGTACTTCCTGGGCATAGCTCTTTCCGCTTAATTAACTGCAGTTGAACATTTTATTTGCCCATAAGCCGAGCCAGCTCCAAACCTCATCATGCTTGCATGGACTTAGGTCCTGAAAGTTGGTTCAAGGGAATACCGAAAACGAATGTCGTGAACGTAACATTAAGCGCTCAATGAAAGATAATACGGCAGCGAAAACAGCGCGGCACCATTCCAGTGGACAACAGAAGGTAGGCGAATTTGGAAGCTGCGTTTTTGTGAACGTTTTAGCGCATCTACCACAGAGCCACGCTATTTCTTCAAATTTTGGGGACCATTCCACTCCCTTTTCCCTTTCCACCGGCGTAGGGTAGCCAACCGGACTACTGTCTGGTTAACCTCCCTGCCTTCTCCCGTTTGTATTCCTTTCTTCTTTTAGCGCCTTTGGTCGCAATCCCAGTGTCACACGGCAATTTAAGCGTGAACACCAGTGATGGCTTAATATCCTTTTACACATGTCCACGGCAGGCTGAACAGGAAGAAATGCGCAAATGGTAGCGAACAATAGGGCAGGCTAGGGCAGGAGTGTAGGAAAGAGGTAGAAAAAGCATAGTTTGGCAGCATTTTTTTCAGCTGCCAGCCGCAAACGTGACTGCTAACGAAAAGCTAACGAAAAAGGAAAGCGACCCAAATGTAATACTTAGGGGTCTGAGAGTGGCACTCGCACTGACTGTGTTGGTATACATGTGATTAACTATGAGCCATCTTCTTCCTTTTCTTCTCAGTCCATGTATTGATCCTTGCCCCCCACCCCCCCGAAAGTTTTCTGCACTTAACGTGGTTTTGCACTGCCTCCGGAATCGGCACGCCTTTGACCATGCGACGATTTTGTGCGATAACGTCATCATGCGACATTATCTGATATGACGTCATAATGACGGTAAGAGGACGTCACGTGGTGACGTCACGAATTATGGCGTCAGCAAGCCTTGATCTCTGATCCCGTGGCTTTTACAGCGAAAGCTGTCATGAGGTCACAACAAGGGCCGTTTTTGGCGCCGTAGTGTCCGCCGCCGCTGCCGCCGGTATACGTAACCGCTGTAGCGTGAAATAAAAAAAAAAACGAAATAAGAAATAATTTCTAGGATGGAACGGAGTTCGAACCTGGGCTCTCTGCGCGTGAGCCCAGTATTCTACCTCAGAGCCATACCGATGCTTGAAACCGCTTTGCAAAGAGACCCCATACAGGCTTCATGTCGGGAGGGAACCACATTAACATATGTAGTGCGAATTCTGTAACCAGGCGTCACACAATGCCAATTGCACAACGAGGGGGTTGTTGAATGCTTCCAACCCATTACAAAGGGCTGTGCCATGATTTTTAATTGTCAGGAGCCACAGCATGAACAAAGTGCACATAATGCCTTACAGGTGTTTAGCGGGTATCACGGTTCCCTGCAAAATGACGAAAAATGGTATAGTGGCTGCTTCCCTAATTCACAAAAATTATGATGATTTATAGCGTAGTGGGTTCCTCGCAAGTGCACTTCTATCGGTTGCCAAAGAAGCCCATAAGGTGCCCATGATCCATTTCCTCAGGGTATCGATGAAGTTCTTTCTCTCTCTCTCTTTCTCACTTTAACATATGTTATATAGCGTTGTGTGAGAGTTCAATAACGACCGGGCGTCACACAATGCGAATTACGTAACTAGTGGGTCGTTTGAAGCTTCCAACCCATTACAAATGGCTCAGCCATGGTTCTTCATCGTCATCAGCCGTCGCATCAACAAAATGCACATAATACCCTACAGATGGTACCTCGCTTCTCCGCAGAATGACGAATAATGGCGTAGTGGGTGCTTCCCAACTTCACAAAAATTATGATTTGTGGCGTAGTGGGTACATTGCTAATGTACTTGTATCAGTAGCCCCAAGCGAGTTTATAACCGCCTCTAGAAATGCCGCTCTTCCAGCTTTCGCTGTGACTGTGCTGCGCTTTCCGCGCATGCCTGGCGTTTTTTGCATCGTCCGTGTTGACGCCGACGGTCACTTTTCGCGTTTGATAAAGAATCTAAGGCTTTCGCTTTAAAATATAACTGTTCACTTGAACCACAACCATCAGTTTCGCACCAGTGTGCCTAAGTGTTTATGCTAATTGGTGTTTATACCAATTTCTAATAATTATATGACTCTAATTTTAATTTATGACATACTGTAATGTTTATCCGATCATGTACGACAGTTTGCTTAACCCATTCCATCATTTTTGTGTATTTTTATGTAAACTCGCACCGGCGCTTGACAAGGTGATCTGAAAGATAGCCAAAGAGTGTCACTAAGTTCTCGTGCCTCTCAAAATCATTTCGTTTGGATCCGCCTTATGATTCCCATTATTCATAGGTAAAACAGCACAAACTAAACAATACACAAGGAAGACACGGGACTGCAGCAAATGTTACTGAAGGATTCCCATTCACCGTACAGCGAGAACCTCTACTTGGGTAGCTTAGATGACGTGAGGTAGCATAAAATGGTTTATTGGCCATTTGGTTGCCCACTCGTAGTTAACACATCACGTGATCACACCAGTTTAATGCTTGATTCACGGTCACCACAACGGCCGTGAGTGGCGCTGGCTAACACTCGTAAGGCTACCTCAAGTACATATACACAAACTCCGAAGAAAGTGTACAGGAGCCCCCACGACAGTTTGGTGGTAAAGCACACATGCTTAATACCCAAGACGTGAGTTCGGTTCTCACTTGCGGTTATGTTGCCTTTGCGTCCGTTTTCACTTCGTTTTAACAGCGGAGCTGTTTAAGCCGGCCATCATCTGTCCAACGCGAACAAAAATTTCCCCGCCGCTATGACGTCCCCGCGCGTTGCCTAGCAACCGGTTTCAGAGATGTGCGCCTGCTTCGCTATATAACCCATACACTGCTCGGGCACCAGTCCACATGCCTGGACTCTGCGCGCAACCGCTTGGTCGCGTCAGATGTGACGCCACGGCCAACTGCGCATGCGCTCCTTCGTTCTATATAAAGCCGGTGGGTGGCGGCGGCGCTAGGCGCCAGACGCAGACATGGGGAGACTGAAGAAGGTTCGCACTGCCGACTAGGAAGCCGCTTAACGGAATGGCGGCGCGCTGCCAAGCGAGACTGCTGGATTCGACACGTTTAAAGCAGTCCACGACGTAGTACCTCCGAAGCGGCGAGTGGCGGCTGTGCTGAACTCGACTGGAAATTGGCAAATCTTGGAATTACTTCGTATAACTTGAAACCAGTTCGAATGGCCAGGACCAGCTAGGAACCGATCAACTCCGCTGTGCCTTTAGCCTTGCGCCACTAGTTCAAGGTGCGCCCGGCTTTTTTTTTTTTTTCATGTTACTTCTGCATTTCAATTTATCAGAACAGCTATTTTCTCTACGCTTCCTTCAGCTCCATTTAATCGTTGTGTTTGTTTCTGTAACTCTGTAACAAATCCTGTAACTCTGTTTTTTCTCGCTTGACACGGTTAAAGTTCACATTGGAGCCATATGTTCCGATGAAAATTTTAACTGCTACGCGCTGCAAATCCAATTAAGGTGAAAAATTTTACGAAGTAGCTCAATGTAAACCTCAAAAGAGATAGCAGAAAAATGAGAGTAACGTTTTTCACTTGCGTTTACGCGCTAAGAATCACCCGCCGCGGTATACTATACGCGGTGCTCGACTGCTGACCCGAAGGTCGCGGGATCGAATCCCGGCCTCGGCGGCGGCATTTCGATGGAGGCGAATTGCTAGAGACCCTGGTGCTTAGATTTAGGTTTACGTTAAAGAATCCCAGGTGGTCGAAATTTCCGGAGCCCTCTACTACGGCTTCCCTCATACTTATTTCGTGGTTTTGGGACGTAACACCCAAACTATTATTATTATTATTATTATTATTATTATTATTATTATTATTATTATTATTATTATTATTATTATTATTATTATTATTATTATTGCGCGTTAAGACTGGCAGCTCATCTCCGGTGTTATTAGTGCAGTGCGATTCGGTATCACATCACACTCAGTCGCTACATAACGAAGAAAGCATTTGAATCAGTCTTGACCAAGATTGTGCTTTTTATATCTTTGAGGGCATGATTCAACTCCGTATATCTCCGTCTGTCGCTATTGGCACTCATTAATAGGAATGCAAGAAAATTTCCATTGATAACCGCCGATAAACGCTGCACTATGAGTATCGAGTCTTATCGGAAATGCCGGAGGATTCTGATGAAGCCGAGTGCCCAATATCAAATTCAAGGGCACGAGAAAGTACTGCATATTAGTATTGGAGAAATTAAAACAAGAGGTGAGAGATAAAAGGCCGAGTGTGACCGCCTTAGGTATGGGCACTATGGTAAAACGCTTCTTCAGTGTAACAATTAACCAGCCGTACTGCTTTTATAGAAACGTGAGAGCCATTGCGTTGCTTTTATGTGGCGTATGACATAATGAAGTGCTTTGTTTTAACGTAATAGCTTCGAGTGTAAACTTCGTGTATAATGAAAGAAGAACACGAAGCAAGGAGTATACACTCAGACGCGTAGCCGGTTTTAGAGGTGCACTAAAATCTTTCCAAGCTATAGCTCGAACACTGTCCACAGAGGTTGGTCTGGTTGAAAAACCCCTATAGTGTTCAAGCTAGATTCCTTCGGAGTGCTCACTACGTTAGTCTAGGAGATCACATAGGTTACTGTAGCTGTGCATAATATGTACCACCTTCTCATTCCATTTAGCTCAAACGACGTGGCCCATACCGTAATCCCATTTTGTTGGCGACCACTCGCCCAAAGTATCTCTTATGGACGACATGGAAGCTTTCAGACCAATGGTAGAGTCAAACAAACGCGGCCGGCTTTAGATACGGAGCTGACTTTGTTGCACTTGACTGTTTGTTTCCAGCCAGCGAGTCATATATAATTCAACGAGAAAAACAACGTCATTTCAACGTTGTTGCGAATTCCTCGCCGTGATGCTCAAGTATGCAGATGATAGGATAGCTGCGGGTCCCACTTTCGTTGCAACGCTGTACGTGAATGTTTTATTTTGCGCGAAAACAAGCAAATATTATAAGAAAATGCGCGCCCACTTCCGTCGTCGTAAACATAGCCCCTTATATTTGTTTTAATGCTTCTGGAAATGGAGGAAAAAGTGTATGTGCAGATACGTTTCGTCTGCGATGGCTCGACGAGTGGGCGAGTAGTTTGCTCTAGCAATAAACTATCAGAAACACGTATGAATTGACTTTATTAGGCCAATGAACCGCTTATTTCAGTGGAAGGGCATTTTTTTTTCTCCCTAATGTTGTCTCTCAAGCGTTGCTGCGGTTCTGTCTAACACGTAGCAAACCATGCGCTCTCACTTTCCATTTAGAGCATTTTGCTGGTTATACTCGATTTATAAAATAACTGATTATTTCGATCCTGTTTTCTTTCTGTCATTATTTTACTTCTCATTTATTTGTGTCTGATGTTTGCTTCTAACTTCGTTAAGATATCTGCGTTTTAAGGGGGCCCCGCAACACTTTTTCAAGTAGCCATCGAATAGCTTCACTAAAGGAGTTTATTGCCTCACGAATCGACCACCGCAAAAATTTTTAGAATCCTTCAAGTACGAGCGGAGTTAGAGATTTGTCTCATGCTGTAATTGCTTTCTCTATTCTCTCGTCCCGACGAACGCGCTGGAAGCTAAGCAGGGAGTGATGGCACGGGGGAACGAAGTCACGTCACGCGCGCGTCGTGACCTTCAGCACTTTTCTTTTTTTTCTTCTTTCAACGCGCGGCTAACCATCAGTGAGATCGCGGCCGCGGGCACGTGGCGGCCTCCCGTGGCGGACGCAGTAACTATGCAGCCAACGATGTTCGAATCAGCCAATGGCCGTGAATTTGTTTTTATGGCGCGGTGATTTGAGTGTATGGCATCGTTTGTAGAAAGAAGACGGAGCGATGTTTAGCTGAATTTGAGAACTCATTGTAAGTTCCAGGACGCAAGCCGCGCTATAATGTTTGCTTCGCGTGTTCTCGGGAGCCTCGACTACCGACCGGCAGCGTTTTCTGACCATGCTGAAAAAGTGTTGCAGGGCCCCTATACCAGACAAGGTATATATAAACTGCTAGCGAAACTTCCATAGAAGCCCATGTGTCAAGTAGTTGACATCTCGTTGCCACCGTCGCCATCTACGCACCGCGGGGACAGCAACTACAGCAAGCAAAAAATAAAAAAAATAAAATATGACGTCACAACCGCAAGCGGTAACGACGTCGCGCATTTGCTCTACATGGCGCGAAATAGAAAATTTCTTTTAATTGCTGACCTTCCACATGCTTTTGATAACTACGCGGTTTTAGTGCGTCTTTATGGCTCGATAATTGCATGTGCGAGAGAAAAGGAAGATCAGCAAGACAGATTGGGGCAGAAAGCTTCTTTTATTAGCCAAATCGTGTACTAGCAATATACAGCAAAATACTTTGCAGATGAAGAAATTATGATACAACGGCTCACGAGCACAATAGCACAATAGTTCGAAAACTCACGTTGCCTTATCGAGGAAGGCCCCAGGAGCGGGACAGCAGCCTTGAAATAATCACTTTAGCAACCTTGGAGTAGTACAGCGTTTCTTCGCTTAGCGTGCCGCATTCACCGTCACGAAAGGCGAGGGACGTGCGCCAGCGAAAACAGTCTGCAGTCACAGGAGCGGTTATCTACACATTCTGCGAGCTAGTTCAGCTTGTCTGAAGTGCCACGCCATTAAACAACACATAAGCCAATAAATAACCTACGGAAGATACGCGCACCAAACCACCGCGCAAAAGTGAGCGATGCCTCGTTGACCCGACAATGCGCCGAACTAAACACAAGCCCACATAGAAGACTGCCTGCATACGCCCCATACCCCCCCCCCCCCCCCCATTTATGGCGTTCGACCAAAAAAATGAGGCAATGAACTATTTAGCCAAGTGTTCAGATAAGCCGTAAAGTAAATTTCTAGTTTACCTTGGCATATATTAAATTAAGAGTATTCGAAAAAAAATTCTATTCCGTTCTTGGTTTTTGTTATTTGTCCCCTCCTCACCTAGTTGCGCTTCAATCGTACGACGGGTGTTGATGTCTGTGGCAATAGGCTTTCGACCACTTTTCGTTCTAGTTTCGCGACCGATATAATTTCACCTTGGCTTCAGGTGAACTCGACTGTCGTGACACCTGGTGCGCAGCAGTGTAGGCACCGTTCGTACCTACGCGTCGCGTTTGCCCTCTAGAACTGATGTGCACCGGGTGTCGCGACCGTCGAGTGCACCTGAAGCGTTGGTCGAGATCAATGTAGCGTCTGTGACCAACGCTTGCTCGCGAGAAAGAAAGAAAGAGAAAATATGTAAAACTTAGCAAAACAGCAACAGCCAGAGGTGCAAATCAGCTCCGCTGTCTCTGCGCCTCCAGTGCAAGCTACGCTAACTTTTTTTTCTGTGTCTTATTGTCGTAGCCTGCCGTCATATTATGTATAATAAAACTGCTTCCGTGCTTCAATTATAGATCACGCGACTTTCTGCAGGCTTGCTTGCACACGTGCGATTGACTGATAGCTTGTCTCTTTTTTTTACCTTTTCTGGCAACTCCGATTTTGGTAACTGCTTACGTGGCTATCCTAATGGAAAGCATTCTTTTTCTGTCCTCAAGGTTGCATTTTACCCGCATTGTCTGTTTTTCATGCAGGAAAAAAATGGTATACAAAATTGTACTCAAACCTCATATAGGCAGTATTAGTCAATCTGTTATTAGTGACGGAATAGGCGTAATGCTGCTTATCAGATGAAGGCAAGTTGCACCATTTAATTAAATTGGTTTACCTTAGCTTGTTACCGCGCCCATAATTTAGTTCATTCTTACCAGAACACCCTCCTGAAAATGCAAATGGAAAGAAGCCAGCTTTTTAAAAGTTTTTCAAAGCACCCTTTGTAGCAAAAAAAAAAAAAAAGAAAAACGTGCGAAAAGTAACCTTGCTATTTTAATTTTTGACTATGCAGCTGGCGCACTGTCGTGGCGTGTTACTCAGTGAAAAAAATGTATTTGAAATAGCTGAACGCTGGTAAGAAAAACAATTTATTGTCGTTTTAGCACAGTTTGGGACAACGATACTATGGCGCTTTATTACTCTCGTCGCTACAATACTGAAGGTGACTTGCGTACAGTCACTTCCTGTCACCTGCTAAAGCTTTCTAAAATAAGTTTCGCTAAGGTCTTCTTTCTAGCTGACATGTGGCCCTGAATACTCGCCCACTAATGTTGTATACAGAATCCGTATTCGCAAGAAGGTCTTACGTTGTTATTAAGAAAATTTTTCAGCCAATCGTGATGGCGGTTACCGACAAAGTACTTGTACTGATTGCTAATGCAACGCCTCGTTCCTCTGTGGTGGTTACATCATTTGCATATGCCGAAGCGGCAGCGAGCTCTTTACCTGTTTCATCCACCACGCTCCATCGTGACGGATTCACAAGAAGCGCGTCAAAGATTTCTAAAAGGAACAATTACCAGATCAGCCCTTCAAGTTCTCCTCAAATTCGACTTTGAAGACGCAAGTATCCTCTGGACAGTGGGGCATGTATCTCTAGCGGGGAACCTAGCGGTGCATGCTGTAGCCCGAGAGCATGCACACCGGGCTACTCCACAGCGATATTCGGGCTCCGGAAACGCAGACGAGCGAATACCGAGAAAATATTCAGAAATACTCGCGCACTACTCGAAGAAACGACGCCACTATCCACCTGCTCACAAAAGGCTGACTAGAGAGCGAGCAGTGACTTGGAGAAGGTTCCAGGCAGGCTCCTATCCGCACGGTACACTACTCCACGCAATGTACCCCGGCAACTTCAGTAGTAACTGCAGATACTGCCCGGAGACTACTAACACCTTTTACCACATGGCATGGGGATGCCGAAACAACCCAAGTATCCCCCCCATAGACGAACAGAGCGTCCAAGAAAATCCGGAATACCAGTGGGAGGCGTTGCTGACGTCACTAAACCCTGAAAACCAGCTCCAGCTGCTGGACGGGGCTCGGGCGTCCACTTCAAGCCATGGCTACCTGGAATAAGGAAGTCACCCACCTCTGGCAGAAGAGAACGCGCGCCTGGTCCTACATTAAACTTTATTCTCCCTCTCTCTTGTGATGGTGGACATATCCTTAGCGAAACCTACTAGCCCGTGGAAATGAGCACGTATGCGAGCGAAAACCTTGGCGAATTCGGTCCCTGTTTAGCACGTGGTCGCAATTTTGATATCCGACCGCATCGACAGTGTTCCGACGAGTACACACTGCAGGAAAAACGCCCGTTCACGCAGACTTCAGCACATGTTGAAGAAACTTGGTTGGCCAGCATTAAGGCAGGAGATCGCCATTACCGAAGCTTGTGTAGCTTTCGGGCATCAAATCCTTTAAGCGAATTATTACGCAATCGTAGATGTCCTTCCTAGAGGAGAGTTGCTCCTATGAACCTTTTGGTTCAATTACAGTGGGGCATGGAGCTTACGATATCGCAATCACTCACGGTGATAATAATGCTATTCCTCAGGTCCTCATTTACGAACATTCGAGGCTTTGATTTAGCCCACCTATACGTATAATTGACGATAATGCGTGCTCTATGATCAAAAGACGGGATGAAAGACGAGCTCGCCTTTCCATCACGATTCCATTTTCTGTAGCCCGTTTCTAGCTTTGTTCATTCATAGAATCGAACGGTTTGAGAGGGTCGAAGGCCTGTGTTGTTGGTTTGCTTTTTTTTTCCACTCGTCGTTCCTCACCGTCAGCAGAGCAGTGTTTCTAAACGTCGCTCAACAGCCCATTTGCATGGCGCCGCTGCACTCAAGCGAGCATGAACCCCCTACTGCACTGCTCATCGATAGCGTGAAGAGGATCCGCGATCACTTAGTCCGGTTTTCCTTTCGCAATACAGCCCCGTATAACTCGATTATTTATCTCTTTCTTTTCGTCGCTCTCGATTTTGTTCGAGATTGATCCGAAGCTTCTCCAGTCACGCTGACGAAACAGCGAAATTCGAAACCCATTAGACTTGAGTCGTTAGCCGCCTTATCGACTGTCCGGATCTGTCACGCTCCTTTATCTTCCGTCCTTTATTGGGGCGTAGTTCATTCCCCCCTCTTTCGCCTTTGTTCTTGCGCCAAACGCGCTCCGCTTGAATGAAAAAAAAAAGCTCAAATTTTGTTTCGCTCTCATTTTGTTGTAACCCCAATAAGCGCGAGAACGACAGCGTCATCAGCGCTATACGCAAAAAGACACGCCTTATATACAGGCCAGCCTCGCACAGTGAGTGTATAGTATATATACACCGCAGCGCCACATACGGGCTTGTGTTTCGTGGTCTTGTTGGTAGTATAGGCGGTAATCGACAAACAACATGCCCCCCACCCCACTCCTCCCTGTGGGTTCGCTGCTTCTACCGCCCTTCGTGCCCGCGGGCTGCCATCAGCATCGGGGACTTCTTGCAGTGCCGATGCACTCGTAGCCCAAGTGGCTCGGCGGCTTCTCTTTCATAAGCCCGTTAGCCGTCCTACCTGTACCCTCCTCGCGCCCATTCCGCGCGAGCGGTGGCGCTACCCTTCCCCCACTCTGCGCAGACTCACCTGGTTGCCGGCGCACTACTGTTCAATTAAACCTAATGGGCCGACTCTCGTTCCCGGCCGTGGCCATAAGTTAACAAGAGCCAGCGACATCCGCAGCAAGCTTTTATTCTGTTTTTCTTGCTCGTGTTCAGAGGGCCACCTTAGTACGACCAAGCGTGCTAGCAGCCTCTCTTCCCTTCCTGATCACCAGCCTTTACCTTCTCTCTCTCTTTTTTTTTTTGCCTCGCGCTCAGCCGGCGCTGTTTTCGCCGTGGCATCGCGCTCTTCGCTCGTCCACCACTTCATATCAACGTGAGCGATTGTTTTAGTTTACTCGAGTTCGCCATGCTTTTCTCGGAAGCTACATCATTGTCCAACAACGCAGTATGTTTGTTAGACTAAGAACAGCGGTAAATTGAAACCAGGCAAGAGCCCCCGTAAGGCTACCGTATGCTACCCATATTTCGCATTTCTTGTGGTACGCCGCCAATTTTGAATAAGTTGGGCCTTAATTAAAACTGGCATTTCTATTCACTACGCTTGTGATCCGAGTTTGTAACAGTAAAATGTAAAACTGTGCGGGGACAGTACACCTGTCCTGTGCACTTTTCTGGCTCGTGTTCCCGCCCTGATGCAATGTATCTTTTTTTTTCGCACTTAATTTCTTGTCTCGCTTTTTTTTTTCGCCGATTATAATTCGTCTATATAAACACGAATCAAATATCTTCAACACAGGCATGCTCTTTCGGTATGTATTTCAGTGACACCTCGGTGTTCTTTTCTTTCTGCTTTTACTATATTTCACTTAAAGACAACGGACTATAAAGCAAAGCGCTACAAAGCGTTTGGCATTTCTTGTACGTTCATTCGAGCGCAAAATGCCAATAAGTACCACGCGTGCTCACTCAGAACGTTCGGGCTCTTGTTACCGCACGTAACATGGCTTTGAATGACGAGACATTTCTTTTAATTGGATTCAGCTGGAGTGGGTATAGTGGGTGCTCATCTTCGAGCATCGTTCAAATTCCCCCCATGGAAGACATTCGCTGCTTCTCCGTGCCTTTTAAAAAGAACAAGGCCTACTAAAAGTTGCCCATTGCTTCTTCTTTTTTTTCTCTCTCTCCTTCTTGCGCCCTCTGCAACCTTGGCGCAATGCAAACGGCCGAGCGCCGGTCGCACTTCTTCCGCAGCGGAGGCCGAGCGGAAGCGCAGCCACACAGAAACAGCGGAAGAGTGGCTTTGCGGATAAACTGGAGGAGACCGTGGGCCACGTTTCTCACGTCCTCTTCCAGAGATATGGTTATTGCTCGGCCATGCCTATGGCTGTAAACAGTAATGGGACCTTCGCACAGAGGCACTTTGTGCTGCGGCGCGGCCCCTGAGGAAATCTAAAAAAAATAACAGTAATAATAAAAAATGGCGACTCATAACGAGAAATGTAAACAGTGGTTCTTCCGGCCCTCTCCTCTGAACTCTCCTCTGTAATGCTGTCACTCTTTATGTTTGTTTCTTCTTCTTCTTCACTGAAAATTCGATGGTGGAAAGCGCTGCAACAATGAAAAAAAAAAAAGCGCGCGCACACAGCGGCAGGCGCTGGCGGACATTATGGTTACCCCTTCGCCCACGTCAGAGCCATCACGCCATATAATACCTGTATAGTGGCGGTTCTTATTTTGTTTTCTTTGTATCTTCTTCGTCGTTGTTTTGCCGCCGCTTCTGCGAGGTCGGCAGGAGCACTAGATATAGCTTCCCGAGCGCGACAACCGCGATGTAAACGTGCGTGGGATGCGTGATGAGGGCACCCTGTGATTGGTTGGCGGGCCTAGAGTGCGTGGCGCGACCTCGCTGCCTTCCGGCGGGTTATGAGGAGAAAACTTTCGTAATTATACTCATGAGCAGGTTGCAGTCTGAAGTAAGCGATATTTCTTGAGAAAGCGTTGCCACAACTGTGGTCTTACAGAGAGTCGCTCGTTCGGCATAACGTACTCGCAGAGAATACAGCGAGTTGGCTGTGAAGGCGGAGAAATTAGAATATGAGAAACAGAAGCTTAGCCAGAAATTTTTTTTCGCGGTGGGGGGTTCAACCATACTTTATATATATATATATATATATATATATATATATATATATATATATATATATATGTGTGTGTATGTGTGTGTGTGTGTGCGTGCGTTTGTATGTCTGCGTGTATATATTCAAACTTCCCGAATTGAAAATTTCGGGAAGTTTGAACGCCCCCCACCCCACCCCCCGGCAACGCCAATGATAAGAAATATTGACTCATGGCTGTATCTGGCTTCGTTCACTACAGTCCTAAGCATTAAAACTTCGAGCAGAAACTAGTTGCTTGAAGGTGTCTTCGGTACACACAACAAACTCGACTTATTCTACACTCGTGTAACTTTCAAATCAGTTGAATTAATTGAAGAGGCACACACTACTTACAAGGCAAGTTGCTGAATAATGTTAGCTAATTAGTAAATTATTGTTAGGTAAATCTATTTGTCTTAAAACCCATATCCCAACTGTGGAATGAAATCCGATCAGTAATGTAACGTTTGTATAGTCGAAACCATGTCCCCACCAGCAGTTTTAAGAATGCGCAGGAAAAATTTTCATTTTTGTGACAAAGTGCACTTGTGTCTTACGATTAAAGGGGTCATGAACCACTTTTCCAAGTAATGATCTAATGGCCTCAGTATCGGAGTGTACTGCCTCCCGAATCGATTGCCGCAAAAATTTCTCGAATCCGTCAAGAATCAGCGGAGTTACGGGGGTTTGGCGCACGCTCCCAGCGCTTTCTCTCTTTTCTCGTGCCGACGAGCGCACTGGAAGCTAGACAGGGAGGGATGGCATGGGGGAAAGAAGTTACGCCAGCGCGCGTCATGAAACGCGATCGCTCTCCCGCTGTGATTCGCTTGCGCGAGTGCGGCTACCGTGTACTGAGGAGTGCGGCGCCGGCAAGTGGCGGCACCCCGCGGCAAGAAGCGTATCTGATCCGAACGCCGCTCTCGATTTACGTCGGCTATCGGCCAATAAGCGTGCTATGTCTCTGCGACGTACAGCGGACAGACGCCCCGCCCACCGACGAGAGTGAGAACCGGCCTCTGTTTGAAAAGAGGGTGCCTGGGGAAACGGCAACTTCGCGCTCCGCTTGTGGCCATTACGCGGCGCGCACGACTGTAATATTTGGCAGAGCAGTTCATAGCCGTGTCAGCTTTCCGCAGGATGTGTTTTTTCAATCAGCCCAAGGGGTGCTTCATGACCCCTTTAACACATATTAGCACTGTCGATAATAGTGATTTTTGTAAACTTATTTTAAATATACAATAACGATGAACTTATCCTCACAAAACTTGTACGATTGTGGTCAACTTCGTTGTATTTTGCAGTAATTTTTGGTAATTTTCTGTCATTTGGAATTTGCTGTATTTGGCATTTTCAAACCTAAATTTACAGACAGTTGCAGATGTTGCATACCGTGATACGCTAACGTAAAAAAAAAATATGCGTGTACATACCCAAGCTGTCGTAATCGTCGCAACAAGCCAAACGAGCCGCCTTGCACTTGCACATGGTCGCTAAGTGCAGCCCGTATACGAAACAGAATACCGTCTGATCGCGTGTATTTTTTTATCGCTGCAGTGCTATAATGTTGAGCGTTCCTTCATGGAAGTGGTACATCTTCGGCATAACTTTATTTTACTTAATATTACTTCGCGTAACACACAATTTAGTGCTAAGTTTAGCGACGCCATCATTGGCGACACAACCGGCGCCTCGGCCACTTGTGTATATGCAGGCTCGCCTCACACCACTCCAGATGCCGCGGCTTCGTCGTAGCTACGGTTGAAAACTAACAGGGGCAGGGCTCGCGAATGCGTATTTGGTTCTGTGTTGGCGACTGCGTAGCAGCTCCAGCGGGAAAGCTCGCGCGTGCGCTGATGGCTTTTCGCTATAGCTGATCATGGTGGCCTATATCTCTCTAATATCGCGTTTTCTATTGCTATACTTCGCAAACCTCAGAATGACACTCTGTGCTAAGTACCATTAAAAAGTACATCGCTTTGCGTGTAGCTCGTACAAGTCTGAGGAGGGCGTAACTGCATTGTGTATAGGTGCGGCTGTTACATGCTTGAAGGTGTCATAGAAACTTCTATTTTCTAGTGTCACACCGGATATTCTAATGCAGGACAAAGAAAACGCCAATAAAGGGAAACGTACGAATGGTTGGAGCCATCAGGGTCCTCATTGAGCCAAAAGCACCGCGCGTAGACACCTGCCTTCGTGTTTGAGACCTCAGGCGGCTTTTCGCGCCCCCAATCGGGATAAGTTTTACCGCGATAGCAATTACATGAACACACCAGACGCGTTTTTGCCTTCGCCGTGATGTTTAAAGTAAATACCAAGTCGATAGCATCGCCCCCGCGCGTCGTATGTGCGAGTGGCAGCGTGCGAGGGCTCACGGTTCAAGCAGAGGGTTTAGGCGGAAAGTTGGGCTATTTGGTATCGAGAATAATATGACATAGTTACTATAGCGTAAAAGGAGACCGGGGACGAGACGAAGAAAGCGTGGTCCAGTGTTTCTCCTTCTCGTCCCCGTCTCCTTTGACGCTAGTAACCATTTCATATTATTATTCAAGCAGGAGACGCGCATGCCGTTTCCGTCGCGCGAAAGGAGCATGGAGGGGTGCCGGAGGGGGGTGCGTGGCTCCGGCAGGCAAAATGCGTACATTGACTGGCAGTGTAGTGTAGCATACCAGTTTTTTTCTAAGCTGGTTAACATCCCTGCCTTTTTTCTCTCTCCTGTTCCTTCCTTGACTGGCAGGGCATGGTCGCCCGCGGTCGCGCGCGCCGTGTCTTTTCAGGGCGTCAGCAGATGGCTCATACATTTGTACGTGTTGTGTTCTCATCGTTAAATTTGCGTTGAAGCCATAAACAGAACGAAAGTCGTGTCGCTCGCTGCAGCAGCCGCGTTTCCGTCCGCCACTTAGGCTGGGTTGAGTAAGGCCAGGTCTCATTTCGTATAACACTCCAATTTGTTATTGTCGCATTCATTTCTTCGCCCTTGCGGTTATTCGCCCTTTAACTTGGTTATTACAAATAAAAGAAAACTTAAGAAAGAAAATTATAGTCTTGCCTTCCGTGAGTTCAAAATTCTCGTTTTGACAGAGCACGCTGTTGTCTGGTACACACAAGCACAATGCACACACGCGATGTAGTTAAGTCAATACTCATCACAAATAGCCGTGTCTTCAAAGAAGCGTTGTGAGGCCTTTCATCGCTTAATCATCTTGTTTGCGTTTTTCGCAAGTTCGCAAAAGTGGTCGTTCACACGACGTTATTCGCTTTGACCAATACACAATTATTCACAAGACAAAGCGATGGTATAAACCACCTCTATGGAGCACTTAACAAAGGACTTTTCGTACCTAGTACGGCACTGTTGTATGCATGCACATAAAATTCGAGAACATAGCTTAGAGAGCTTGTTCGGGAAAAAAGAAGAAAAACGAAAAAAAAATAACCTAGAGGTACGTGGTGACGGTTTGTATTCCTTTTAAGGTTGCGTGACACTTGACGCACAGAAGCTATAACAGTCGGGTTCAACTTCGGTCGTTGGACTTCAGCTTTTACTTCGTACTCCAAGCTTCACGTTTTGCCGAAGTGTCTCGGCTACAACTATTAAATGGACACCAACTGCCAAGAGCCGGCGTACTTTTTCTAGTTGGCTACTAAAACTAGACCGCATATGATTCGTACATGGCATCCGGAGATCCATTTCGAAACAATTATTATGGAGCGCGAGTCCATTCGTGATAAAGCTGAGTGCGGGCTGGGGCTTATCGTGTTCATCAACTGCTGATGTACCACTGTTACGCATGCAGTGATAACAGGTTTCATTAGTCAACTGTATTTTGCCTTCTATTTTGTTTCGTCCTGAGAACTCCTTGCACATCGCACAAATTAATCTTTAATTTTTCTAATTCTCTAGAAAATTACACTCTTCCAAAAATGTATAAACTTAAGGCGAAGAGAAATTGCCTAAGAATTAGGCTTTTATTGCACCGCCGTGTTTTGCGATGTAAGCTAATTTGTGGAAAAATAAACGAACCGGCATTACTCAGACGATTCTCATTCGGTTTAGTCAGACGCGGGCCCCGGATCATATACAGTTACCCCAGAGCCTCAGCGTGTGCAGCTCCTGCGTTCTCATCCCGCCTTCCACTTTCTCTCTTTCACTGCCGGTCTCCTTTCACTGCAACATTGGTACGGTAAGAGCAGTTTCCGGCTTGCTATGCAACGTCATATATCTGTTTGTAGCCGGCAATAACACTCAAGGCTTGGCATGTTGCCGGAATCTGGGGTTGTGGAATAAAAGCTTTCGTCAGAACCACGTTTTCCTTTTCCTTTTCCCCTCTGTGTATGTCTCTTTTTTAACTATTTGTTTTCTGGTACTATTTCCGAGGCAACCATTATACGGCTCCAAGGGAGGCCGAGAGAGAGAGAGAGAGAGAGTGAGCGACTCTGTGCCGCGACATTTGCTGGGAGTTGTACAACTCGTGCAGGGGAGGAGAGGATGCGGGCAAGATGGGGGGGGGGGGGGGGGGGGGGGGGCACGCGAGAGCGAGGCCCAGCGGGGCTGATTTCATTAAACCCATCATTTTTCCAACTTAAAAACGTACACATGTCGGGCGTCGTTTGCTGCGCCAAACAGAAACATATCAGCGGAGCACATCTTCGCAAAGGAGTAAGAAAAAGCAACGCGAGGCTCACAAAAGCGAGTGAAGTGGTATATCATTACGGCGGCATCATTTGTCAGAGATAAAAGGAGGAGAGCGCTAAATGAGGCCCGACATAGAGAGCGCATTTAGAGTTGAGTCTGTAATCGCAGCCTAAAGGCTCCCCTATTTCTCTCGCTCACGAAGAAAAACAGCAAGAGAAGAAAAGCGAAAGTGCCTGCCACAGGCACGGCCCGCCAAGGAGGCAGGAAAAGCAAAGGCACATAAATTGCTTCCCTAAAGCCACTCAGATGCAGCAGAATATCTTTCGAGAGGCTGCTCGCCGATCAGCTTTTGCCAGCTCCACAATGGGATTTTCTCCATTTGCCGCAAAAGTGCTGCACTGGTCTTTTTACGCCGTCGTTGATGCCCTCCTCTTTAAGGTTTCGCAGTCTTTCGCCGGCACTTCGGGGGTCTTCTCGGCGTAGTTTCTGAAGCCCGAGTACAAAATGCACCGACGGGAGCGTTGCTGGGAGTAGAGCGAATAAATTTACACGTCAGAAAAAAATAAAACGGTGAAAACGCTTCGCCACTCGCATACATCACGCGAGAAAAAGCTCTGGCGACGAGTGGCATTCACGAGTCGACTGTTCTTCCCCCTCCTTATCTGACCTTACCGAGGAAGGCAGCGTGGCGCGGGCGCGCCGCGTTAATTCAGTTAAGGGCACTTTTGTCGTCACGCAGCTCAGTGGTAACTGCAAAGGTAAGTTCCTAATGCACACCTTCAAAGCGGCCCTCTCTCCTTTCTCTCCGGTTTCCCTTCTTTCAACCCGAACCTAGTTAAGTGCGAAAAGATGCATAAGATACAGGTGTTTCAAGTTGTCACGAAGCATTCCCCAACGGTGTACCTGATATTCTCGGGCCACCTTTTGAGAATTAACCTACATCGGTTGTTTAGAGCGAAGAAATTTTATAATTGATGTGCAAGATCCTGTAACTTTGTCAGCAAAAAGGCTTCGAACGATTCCCTCATTGATCCGAACTTGTAGTTCTCGCCGAGAAAACACTAACTATTGCAGTAACACCTGACAACAGAACTTGCAAGCTTCCGTGCCATTGAAAACTAACTCACCGATGAGCCAGCAGACGTCGTAGGAGCCTTCTGTCTGCCCTACTTCACAAAACATGCGAACAGTTGGTGTCTATATGTAAAAGATCGTTGTTATTCTCTGGGAGAAGAGCACGATGTTATATTTGTCTGGCTTCTGGAGCACTGTCGGTGATGTCTTGGAAAGCTGCGAGGTCTGCCTATGCAGGCCGAATGGGTAGTTTTGTTACGTGCAGATTGTATTCCTTCGATCCTTCTCCTTCCTTATCATCCTCCCGCCGAACTCCTTACCGATCCTAACAACAGCGCTAGCACGGCTTCATGCGAACCAATGGTGATGCGCGAAAAGGGTAGGACAGGAAAGCATGATGAAAGATAGTAAAGTAAGCAGACAGGGACACAAGAGAAGAGAACCAGAAAACACAAACGCCGACTATAAGCAAAAAGAGTAGTTAACTCGCTATGCCACCGTGGCAACCCAAGAGGGAAAAAAATATTTACAAAGAGTTCCCCAGGCTCCGATGACGGCATAAATTTCTTCGGCTTTGGCAGGTGCCGCAACACGGCTCCCTTGTTTAGATTTCACACTGACGCAATTGTTCTGCGGATTTCCGAGCATCTCTAATTTTTTTTTAGGCTCCATACCCCAGATTTTTGTTAGCTTCGAGTTCACACTAGCCTTTCTCGTCGCGGTGCTATAATTTTGTCCAACGGCAGCCACTTCATGAGCAACAACAGTACCACGAGTACATCTGCGTAATTCTTTGATTGCTTTCTCAGGGAAAAACTTAATTGTGGCTGAGTTTTCTTTAAAATGTTACACCGTGACAAACACGGTCGCTTATCATGTCTGCCGCCGTCAAACGAGTAATCGAAACCTTTCCAGCATGGGCCCCCTTTCAACCTTTCGAGAAGACTTGCCGAAATGATGATCGCCGAACGTAGTACAGGGAAATTCCTGCTGCCGCACGAGGTGTATGGGCAAACAGAGAGGGTGTACAGTGCTCATTTCGATCGGCGTAGTAGTGAGCGCAAGGAAGAGAGATTGCCGTACGTCGGCGTCTGGGCGTTCCACAGTGCGTGCTTATTATTGGCACGGGCGACAAAGCAAGCGTAACACCTCGCCTCGGCATGTGCGTACTGACCAGCGAGCAAGGCATGGGCGGTCGGTACCACTGATGCATCACCAGCCACCGGACAGCAGCATCCCAGCTCGCTACCGTGCCGCTGACACGGGGGCGCCACCAAGCAATCAGCGCTGGTCATCCATCTTGTGCGGCTCGGCCACCAAGTCGGCGCGCGACATTTCCTCGTCGCTCCCTCAGCATCAGTGGGCTGCTATCGCGAGGCCCCGCTGTCGCCCGCGGCAGCCTTGACCGGTGGAAACCGTTTTTCGCCTCTTCGCGTCGGGTTTCGCCCGTGAAACATCCTCTCGGTAACGCTGCTCGGCGCGCGCTCGCAGCAGCCCCGTTCCAGCAATTGTCCGCCGACTTGCTCCTTTGCAATCTTTTTTTTTATTCTTCTTTGGTTGTCTGTTCGATCGGGACAGTGCATTTTGCGAAGCGCTTCTCTGGCTTCTCGTAGTGCATATGAACCAAAGCGCGGAGTTGTTTTGCAGAACGCTTTGACACGACATTGATATTTTGAATGTCTGTATTGCGTAACTTGGTAGGCTTGTTGAATTTAAAGAGCAGACGCAATTTTACAGCACTACGACTTCTCGCTAATGAATATTTAAATATTTTCTGGCCACGATCTGCAGACGGCTGAGAAAAATAGGCCGCACACATATACTTTTTGCAGCGGTGCTGTTATGTTTTTCGTTATGCCGTTGCGCGTTCGCATAAACTATTATCATCGTGAATGGCCTCTACCTTTCTAGCGCGTGTAACGCTATAACTCGGCCGGCGCGCGCTCTCTTCGTCCTCTTCTTCATCTTCTGCTTCGCTCCACGAGCATGTGCGCCCGGCGCGCGCTTTCCCGCTGCGCCGAATTGTCCGGCGTGGGATGCAATAGCTCGGATGGGCGAGAGAACGAGTACGGAGAGAGAGAGAGAGAGAGAGAGAGAGATAGAGAGAAAGAAAGTGAAAAAGAAAAATTCATGGCGAAAAAAAATCTTGACGAGGCGGGATTCGAACCCGCGCACCCACGATCCGAAGGCGAGCATCGCAATCACTCGGCTATTCAGGCACGCTAGCAGAGCAAAACATATCCTTGTATGGTATAGTATATAGTCGGATGCAACTTAAGAAGTCCGGAGAGGCCCGCCCATTGGTGCATGCTTGTGTGCATCCGCCTTTGAGGAGATAATAATAATAATAATAATAATAATAATAATAATAATAATAATAATATAATAATAATAATAATAATAATAATAATAATAATAACAATAATAATAATAATAATAATAATAATAATAATATTATTATTATTATTAATAATAATAATAATAATAATCAATCAATCATTTATTCAATCAATCATTTATTTATTTAACGTGCCCAGGAACAACCGTAAGGTCTTTGTGCAGGCGCACGCAAAAAAAATAATAAAAATAAACTATACAATACAGACAGTCTTCAGAAATAAAAAGAGCAAATACACGTAGACAAAGAGAAATGAACACAAAAGGGGAGGAGTAAAATAAGACAACACGAGAAATATTGAAGGGGAATGAAAAATTTGATTGCATATATACAACTATGCGGAAAGACGGAGAAGGGAAGACTTTGTACAGTGTGCCATACTATGTCAAAACAGTACAAAGCTTGGATAAAAACAATGATTGTGGACTATGAAAAATGTCAAGATCAAGAAAATTAACATTATAGAGACTTTGTATTCTGTGAACGGTAGAGTGTTGGAAGAAGCAGGCGGGTACATGAAACGGTCTGTTCTCTCTGGTTAACTTACGCGGAATTCGAAAATTTACACAATTGAGAAGTACAGGGCAGGATATGATACCGTGGACTAGCTTGTAAAGAAACAAGAGATCAGAACGATTTCGTCGGCAGTGAAGTGATGGCAATGATAATAATTCAGCAGTATTTGAACGAGATTTTTTAGCAAAGCGATGGTTATATATGCTAAGGAATTTTTTCTGGACTCGTTCAATGGTGTTACCGCTGGATTGAGCAATGCCATTCCATATCACGGACGCATACTCCAGTTGAGGAAGACATAGCGCGGTGTACAATTTTCGGAAGGGCATAGGAGAACGGAATTCTCTAGACAATCTGCAAACACAGCCTAGGGTGCGAAGACCCCGCAAAGCAACACGCTTAGCGTGAGCAGAAAAGTTTAACGTGCTATCAATAACAACACCAAGATCACTGATCTCATAAACCTTGCATAAGGACACAGAATTGACAGAGTATTGAAATGACACGCTAGATGTTTTGCGAGTGATAGACATGAATTTTGTCTTCGAGGCATTCAGAGAAAGGTTATTAGCGTTGCACCATTCGGAAAAAGAGCGCAAATCTGACTGCAGCAAGCGACAGTCGTTAACTGAATGAATTTCCTTAAAAATCTTGATGTCATCGGCATACAAGAGGAAAGAAGAATTACGAATGGCAAAAGAAACATCATTAACGTAAATTAAAAATAGGAGTGGGCCTAATACTGACCCTTGAGGAACCCCACTAGTCACTTTATACAAAGAAGACGTTTGGCCATTTACCGCTACATAACAATATCTATTGAGCAGATAGCTCTGCAGGAGATTCACAACCGACAAGTCAACATCAAATTGCGCAAGTTTAACCATAATCAGTGTGTGGCTGACTACGTCAAAAGCCTTGCTCAGGTCACAGTAGAGTACGTCAACCTGTCCTCTCTGAGAAATAGGTGTGGAGATCTGCGTCATGAAACTAGCAAGATTTGTGGTAGTTGAGCGGCCAGCGAGAAAACCATGTTGATTAGGAATCAATGAGCTTTTAACACTAAAAGACAATATTTTGTGAAGAGCCAGCTCGAAGATCTTTGATGTGGCACATAGTAGAGAAATCGGGCGATAATTAGAAACATCTGTTTTAGAGCCCGACTTAAATACTGGGAAAACACGAGCAGTTTTCCACATGCTAGGAAATGTGGAAGTGTCCAGGCAGTTATTAAATATCGTAGTCAGTACTGGGACAAATATACTACTATAAGCTTTTAGTATGGCGGAGGGGATGCCATCTGGGCCACATGATAAGGATGGTTTTAAGCACTTAACGCATTCGCAGATAAGATTTTCATCCAGCGACAAAGCACTGGGTGAGCGAACTGCCTTAGGCTGTCTGATATCAGTGCTAGAGTCTGAGGCCTTATAAACGGATGAGAAATGTGCGGCAAAACAGTCAGCGACGGCATGCACTTCTACCCCATTTGAGTCTAGTAGTCTGAAAGACTCTCCGCTTTTGCTGGACCGTTTACGTACATACTTCCAAAACTCAGCTGGCCTGTCAGAAGCGCTTTTTTCTAAGAATTCAATATACGAACTATGATCCCGTTTATATAGGCGTTTAGCGAGAGTTCGAAAAAAGCTGAACTCTTCCTTCCACTCGCTCGATGGAGAACATTTATATTTCCTGTGTGCGCGATCTTTATGCTTCAGTGCACTGATAAGTTCAGATGAGAACCAGTGCGGATATTTACGTTGTTTATGTGTGTATTGGGGAATAAAATTACGCATGCTGCTCAGTACAAGCTCCGCAAACTGATCAACCTGGTCATCACATTCGGTTTGTCAGTAACCTGTGACCAGTCAACGGTGGACAAGTGATGATAGAGGCCCGTGTAATCACCTCGCTTGAACGCAAATCTTGGAGATTTGTTTACGTAACTGCTGTAGCTCGTTGTTTCGGCTGATGCAGATAATCTTACGTTAAGTGGTGGGTGGAATTTGTCCGGACGTACAAGAGAGATGTTGGAGCGGGAAACTTCAAGGGGTTGATCGTTTGACACACACAGGTCTAAGACGTTGCCACTGGAATTGACGACTGAATTATGTTGCACTAGGGAATTAAACGCCAGAAAGTCCAAGAGCAGGCTGCACTTTTTCTCTGTGAAATGATTGTAATGAGAAAAGGTAAGCGTGCTCCAGTCAATTCCAGGTGCATTGAAATCCCCAAGAACAATAATTCTGTGCCCACTATGAGAAGATATCACAAGTTCAATAGAAGACATGACATCGTGAAACGAGGCAGGGGAAATGCTGGGCGGTAAATAGAAGCATCCAATCAACAATTTTTCACGGCGCTCAAGGTTGATTTCTAGCCAGATCGATTCT
Source organism: Rhipicephalus sanguineus (assembly GCF_013339695.2). Lineage (NCBI taxonomy): Eukaryota > Metazoa > Arthropoda > Arachnida > Ixodida > Ixodidae > Rhipicephalus > Rhipicephalus sanguineus. Next base: position 252,481,731 of record NC_051176.1, read on the forward strand.
TCGATAGTTTCTAGGTCTTTCCGTCTAACGGATTTCAGTGAATTGTCAATGGCAATCAGCAAGCCACCGCCTTTCTGTTTGGTTTCACTGAAATCTCGGTCACGGCGGAAGGTGGTGTAGGTCGGGGGAAAAAGTCCGATGAGGGAATTTCAGTGCCGAGCCAGGTTTCAGAGATAGCAATAATAGGAAAAGCAGACGAAAGAACATTAGAGAAAAACTCGAGTGTCTTGGTACGCAGACCCCGAGCATTTTGGTAGAATATGTCTACGTCACACGGCACTTTGGATTCCAGTCACTATCTCAGAGGGATGAAGCATGTCATCGCGCAGCTCCCCACGAAATGGCTTGAAGAGGCATCCGAGGGGCCACATCGAAGGGTCATTCAGGTGTTGTAGTGTTTCCTCGTCAACTTCAATATAGAATGAAGAATATGACTGGAACTTTGTTTGAAGTCGCCGGCAGGAGATGGGAGACAGATCCAATGAAGCAATATGTTTCTTAATGTCAGCAGTAGTGGTGTCCGGGCTCAGCTTCGTAACAAAAATGGCCTTTGGCCATTGTGGCCTTTGTGGCCGTTGAGCTACAGATATAGTGGATGTTTTCATAACTCCAAACGAGGCGGGTTTCTTCTTTCTTTCACCCTCAGTCACCGCTGCAGAAGAGGCTGTCACAGGCATCACACTGACACGCTCCGACGTGTCTACGTCAGCTGGCGGCGAAGTCGAAGATGAAAGAATTTTGGAGAGGGGTTGTTCGGACAACGCAGGTTGCTTGGAGGTCACAGACGGGTCAACGGTCACATGCGCTGGGGGTTTCACAGGTGCCTTCACTGCCACGGCGGCCGTGCGGCGCGTCAGCTCCTCACGCAGGAAGCGGACCTCTGCACGAAGGGAGGCGACCACGCGAGCTTGTTGTTCAACACCGCGGGAATGATCCTTACGGAGCCGCTCGTTGTCTTCGCGTAGTTGGGATACCTCGTCGCTGAGGAACGAGATTCCCTCCAATGCGTCGAGGAGGAGGCGGCGCAGCCCGGCGAGTTCGTCACCCGGAGGGGTACACGTGGAGAGGGAACCGGTTTGAGAACTGCAATGCTCACCGCTGCACCCCGACGAGTTGCTTTCGCTAGGCTTACCAGAAGCACGGCTCAGATCACATAAATTGCAGCAAAATGAGCGCGATCCAGACTTCAGGAGTTGCAGCTCTTCATCAGGCCAGGTTACACATTTCGCATGAACGCGTTTAGAGCAACTTTCACAGCGGAAAAACTGCTGCTTACCGAAAAACGGGCAGGAGCATAGCAAGCATGCATCCCGACTGGGCGCCATAATAATAATAATAATAATAATAATAATAATAATAATAATAATAATAATAATAATAATAATAATAATAGCAGTGCAATTGCTGAAACGATCAAACACTTAACATGTGTATTTTGCGCAATGAGTCTGTGTACAGTGAGGGAAATCTATCGCAGCTTTCACATATTTGTTAAGTGGAGTGGGAACTATGTAGGATAATTTATCTTCGGAGTAGTTTGTTTTGGAGGTTTTTGCTTTCCCCATTTCCTTATTTCGTGCATTAAGCAATGTAATATTTGGCTGCAGTTGGGAGAGGCGATGCAAGAAATGTCGATTTTCTTTTGCTTCGCGCCTGATTGCCAATGCTAATTTAAAAGCGCAGAGGTCATGGACGGGTGATATTCCAGCCTGTTGAAACAACTCGCCTGTGTGAGCATCATACAGTAGGTTAAAAATGATTCTAATGTACTTCTTTTGCGCTAGGTATAGTTTTTGCATGTTCGTGTTAGTTGTAGACCCGCATACCATAAAACAATGGGTGAGGTGCGAATAGAATAGTTATTTATAGAGTAAGTGCGTTACTTTATGAAGTAACACTGCATGGTAGCAATGCCGCGGACTTCTGAAGTTGTATCCGGCTGTAGCGTAGTAAGGGAGTGGGAGAGGGAAGTGAGGGGGAGGAGGGAAGGGGGAGGGGAGAGAGTAAAGCACGGCATAGAAAGAAAGAGAAAGACAGAAATAGAGATAATCAAAGAAAGAGAGAAAAGGTATAGAAAGAAAAGAAAGAAAGAGTGAGAAAGAGAAAGGATTATATAGAGAAAGACAGAAAGAAATAGAAATAGAAAGAGACAAAAAAGACGTAGAAAACATAGAGAGGAGAGAGAAAAGGAAAGAAAGAGATGAAGAAAGAGGGAGAAAAATATAGAGAAACAAAGAAGAACCGTTCAGCTCCGCAGTTCCTTCTTGACACCACTAGTGCAAAGCTGCCTCAGTTTTTTAAAGAATGTAGCAAACAAATATATGTAATGGCTGCAGGCAGCTTGCAAGGTTGCACGTACAACGACGAAAAAAACAGGACGAAACCTCGACTGCAGGGGAAATGTTAAAATATGACGTTTAGGCCCCATCTGGAAACCTTGTTAACAATCTATTGGCTCCCCATGTGGGAACTGAAACGTCCTATTTCGACGAATTTTTAACCTTGACCGGCGTCAGAAGTGCTACCTTCGTGATTCTTCCCGATCACACAAGATTTATTAGACTGTCAAAACAACCCACCTGCGTTCTGTAACTGTCTCAAGGAAATTGAATGCTTTGATATATAACAAGAACTGTCTTAACTGTGACTTTCCACTGGTTCCAGCAGTTATGGGGGTAGATTATGAAAGCATCTCTTTATTATATATTTGCCGTTTTTGGTGAAACTACTAAGGGAAATAAAAAGAAGCAGAAAGGATTTTTTTTTTTAAGATTCTGCGGGACATACTGATCTGTTTTCCCTGAAGTGGGACGAATTCGAACCGAAGATCAAGTTTATCCTGCAAAAACTTGCGTAAGTAAAATGCTCAGTAAAATCGCGGGCTGACAGGGCTCTATGAAGGCCCGTAGCCAGGAATTTTTTCCGGGGGGGGGGGGGGGGGCACTTGCTGAAAGCCTTGACTATTTAAGAAAAACGCCTATTTTCATTACTTATTTTCGGTAAAACACCATGTATCATAAAAATTTCGGGGAGGGGGGGGGGCGCCCCCCCCCCCCCCCCCCCCCCCCCTGGCAACCGGCCTGGCTCTATGCCACCTCCGTTTGCCAGCCTCTGTTCTCAATAGTTAATGATACGTCACCTTCGTTTTGGCGCCGTGATTTTCTCTATCCCTTCATGGAATCGGTGATTTTGTTTCGGTGTTTCAATGGAGCGTATATACTAAATAGCAATCGATGAAAAACAAACAAATGCTGCACCCTTAATGCACTTTATGCTAGTTTTTGTATCGCGCGTGTGTTCTTTGTCTTTGCATTCAAGTAACAAAACAAAAAGAAGAGGTCGTGGTGCAGCTCCACTTTCATACTTCATTTGAATTTTTTTTTCATAATGACATGATTGCGATTATGTTAATAACGACTTATTGTTACTAATGAAACGAGGCTGGGCCACGTCGACCAGAGCGATCGATAACAAAACAATTAGTTTCTTTTTTTTTCTGTTCTCTTTGCATGTAATACTAATAATTCTCGCTTGAGGAAGGAGCAGTATTACGTGGCGTCTAAAATTTGTAGCTCTTCTTTTTAAAGGAAATAGAGAGTGAGGGGCGCAACAATTGGCAACATTAATACCATCAATATAGCTTATATTTGAAACAAAGAAACTTTGTGTATGTGCAACCAACACTGACTAGGTAGGATTCTTCAGATAACATTCATTTACGTTCATGCCAATGCTCTCATTTGAAAATTTAGGACGTCCTCTAATTGGTGACAGAAACATTGTATTTAATCTGTACGTGTAATGAAGATGCTTACTGGCCACCAGAATCTAAACATATAAGATTTTCAATATCGTATCTACTGGAAGTGTCCCGCTTGCTTTAAATAAGGAACCCTCTCTTTGAAAGGCACTTGTCAATATACTCTATATTCAGTAGTTATATTACGCTATACTTTCAATAGACGTAGGGTCTTACGCATGGGCCCGCTTTCCACGTTCAGCCGCGCTGTGGCTGTGTTCTCATGACGAGATAGCAGCAACAAAGGGACATTACGGGCCTTTGAAAGGATACGTTATGGTGCCCTGAGCGTACTGAGGCGTAGCGTTCCTTTCATACCTTTCTTTATCCTATCTTTTATTCATACTTTCAGCCACTGAGCCGCACATTAAAGATAAGTAGAGCTGGTATAAAGTTTTCCTTGCAGACCCTCTCCATGCATTGACGAGACAAGAATGTATACGCAAAGCAGCTACACGTTACATACAAAGTGATAGCCTAACATGAATGATTGATAAAGACTGGCTGTATACCTGTATAGCCTCTATATGCGCTAAAGCATTGTGGTGGCACTTTTTTTTTTTAGTGAGTAAACCATCTTGAAAATCGCCTGAACTTCACCAGATAACTTACCTCTGTCCAAGGGCACCGGAATGCTTTGCTTGTTTCTTTTCAGTGAAAGTTGATTCTCCAACAAGTTAGTTCTCCAACTATAACCACTATGGATTGACGTCACATACTTTCTTTATGTGCATGCACGTGAAAACAGCTGAGGCGTGCTTATGGTCATGATAAGAAGAAACGAAAAACAACAAAAAAGCTCTTTTAGCAAGCTTAAATTGCGTATCTGCCTCGTAAAATTTTTCTCCGCAATCATTAGCATCATTTAATCAAAACGAAACGTTTTTTAAGTCTGCAGCTTGAAGGTCGGGATCTCAGCACTTCCAGTTGCGGGCGCCAAGAAAACTTGTTTATTCACAAGGAAACTACTTGATTTTATTCAGTTTCTTTTTTTCCTTTTCTCACTTTATGTGCAGTCTGCTGCTCCTTGTAAAGTGAAAATCGAGGTTAACGGAAGTCATGGAAAAGAAGAGCTTCCGCAAGTGAAGTTTTTGCAGCTCTTGAAAAAGCTGCTAAAATTGGGGTATTGGACACGTGGGCACGTGCGTGCGTGCGCGCGCTCGCTGAGAGGGAGCCCGCTGCCCTTTATTATCCGCTTTCTCAGTTTCATTCTCTGAAGCAACAACCGCATGTAATACAGGGCCGACACGTTCTTGGCATGGAATCGTCGAATCTCTTGGACGCCACTTCCTGTTTGCCCATGCTTCTAGCGTGGCTTCACTGCGCTTTATCGACGTTAAACGCATTTCAGGCATGCATAACTTTGAAGCATAGCCTGGCTAGAAATAGTCCCACTGAAGATGACTCATAAATGCAGTACACGTGCTTTGCTGCTTATACGGATCAACAATACGTTATTTAGCGAGCGTTATTAACGCTACTTAAGGCTGTTCTTAAGCGAAAACGCTATTTCAAAAGATTCGTTCCGCTTCGGTGAAACTGAAACATAGTTGTTGAGCTCTGGAAAAGAAAATAATCATTAAGAATGCCATCGAAAAATCATTTTCCGCCTTAAGCTACGGAGACCCAGAGTCTTAGACGTAGAGGTACTAGAGAGGGGGAAAAAAAATGGTGGACAAATAGGGGACAACAGCAGATCCGTGGGGAGCGGGCATTTCCTCTCATTTCGAGGACCGACCCGGCGTGTAGCGCCGCGACGGCGGAAACATCAGCGCGGCGGCGCGGCGCATGTTCCTTGCCATGAAGCCATAAAGGCCGCAACTTTGTTTTCACTCGGAACTGGGAGGAATTAATGAGAAAGTCTTTTCATCGGAGTCGGCCGAGCGTGTTGCTGCAGCGGGGCCTCCAGCGGCACCGCCGCCGCGCTGCAGCGCCAGTTTTTGACCAATCCAGTAACGGGTAAAGAAAGTCGTGGACGTCGGGCCACGTCAAACACGAAACGGCGGACGCAGAAGAAAGGGGGCGAACTGTTTCGACGCCCTGGGCTTCGTCGCGAAGGCCGCCTTTCCCTCGATCCTATAGTACGCAGCCGCATGTACAATGCGCTTCTTCCCCCTTAAAGTACACAAAGCGTGCTACAGCGGGGAAGCTCTGCTACCGTTACAGAAACGAGAAGGAAAATAAAAAGTAGTAAGGCAACACGTCACCATCCGAGAGCGCGACAAGGCGGCGCACAGAACGAATTCGAAGTCCCGCCGCGACTCCAAGTAGAAACAGGCACGAGAGCGAAACAGCCGTGGCCGAGGCCAAGGAACGCATCGAAAAAGAGCGGTCTCGCCCTCATCTGCAGGAGGAAGCCGGACCTGCGTCGCGGTGGCCTTCGAATTTTCGGGCTCCACGCGTCTTTTATTTTTAATTCGATCGGATAACTTAATTTGGGCACTGCGGAGCCGGCCGTCTCCGACGGCTTTGAGATATTCCTCTTTTCATGTGTCGCTTCATCTCTCTCTCTCTCTCTGCTCGCTCCTTTCTTTACTCTTTCTCTCTCCTTTTAAACTTTACGCGCTCTTTCAGCTTCACGCTACATTCACATCTCGGCGGCCTCTTATTTTTGCCCCTTTTCGACGTCTTTGCGTGTTCCGTTATTGCCTCGCTGTCGCTTCATTTTCTATAATCTCGACAGAAGCGGGTTTTGTGATGACGTGCGCTGGCGCCATGGCTTATTTCGCTTTCTGCTTATATTTGTTTGTGATCTTCTTATAATGCTTTTTTTTAACTCCCAGATTTTGAAGATTCGGTAAGGCAAGAGCCTAATTCGCCGTTCTGTTCTACCATGCAACTTCTGGCCATGTCTGCGAAAACACATTGGCCGGGCCTTTGCGTGACGCGGTCTGAAAATTCCAGGAATGCTGTTAAAGAGAACGGAAAACATGTTCCAGAAGCGTTCTTATAACAAATGTCTCGCTGTCATCATCCTTCTTCTGGCGACTTTAAGAAATCGGCTTCGTTGTTTTATAAATGTGTGAACATGTGTTTCCACAATCCCCCTCAATGCATTCTTTATATCAAAATGCGTGAAAACGCAGTATCTTCGCACGCGAGAAAAGCGTAAGGTTCTGCATATTCATAATTGAAAGCGTACCGTGGTCGATGACTTAGTGGCTGTGACGTTGATTACCAACACCACGTCGCAGCATGTTGAACTGGTTTGGCGGCCTTCGTTTTCTTCCTAACGTTGATGCTGTTGACAAAAGTGGTTCAATGGGTTTAATATCCTAAAAGCAACTCTCCGTCCAATGGAGACGCCGCATAGTGTGTATATCGCCGTATTAATTTCGACCCCTTATGGTTATTTGAAGCCCATCAATATCACGACACAAATGCCTTATCGTATGCAGGTCACGGCCGCTAATGCGGAAAACTGAGCACGCGATCTCCTCAACAGCAGAAAGCCATAGCCTCTAAGGCACCACGGGGACTCTTTTTAACGACGAAATAGGTGGCTGAATAAAGTTAGAAAACGTCACAAAACAAGGATTTTTAAGAGTGAATAACGGCAGCTTGGTGAAACCAAACTGTGGTTTGTATCTGCTGCATATGTTTTGCCG